>NC_090942.1:210321715-210624746 GCF_040807025.1 Struthio camelus
AACAAAAATGGGTAATTTTGTGCAGCTCTCCTGGCTGTCAGCATAGCTAGAATTCATTTGGTGGCAGATTCAAAATCCAGTCTAGAATTCCTCAGTCAACGTCCCTGGCAAAACATGCTTCATAGGGAAGTAAGGGTTGACAGTAACAGGTAAATTCAAGGTGGAGGAGCCACACTAAAATAAGCAGACCGAACTCCACTGAATTTAGTGTTGCTGTACCTTCTTATGCCAGCACAGAATTTGGCTCCAGGTGGTTTTAAGTCCTTCCAATTTAGAATTACCCACAAAAGCCTGATTACATTAAAAACAAGCTAGAGTCTGAAGATTCACCATCTCCTCACCAATGAGGAAAAGGAACAAGAGGAAGTATAAGAGATATTCACAAAATGGGAAACCGCAGTCAGCAGTTGCTAGTGACAAAGTAATGTCAACAGCCTGCTTTTGACATATTTAGGGACACACTCTTTAAATGCATAGTCTGGGTAAGAAACATGCCTGTAAAAGGATGACTCTATACCCAGAATATTTCATAAGGATCATTAAGGTCATTTTTAGGAGACATAAGACTTGACATGATGGTAGGCACAACACCTCAGATTCCCAATGGTATTTAGGCATCCAAGATACCCAAAAAATGTAATGCAACACCCAGATTGGGACAGTGCAACCTTCTGTATCCCGACTGAAGGGACTGCCCATTTGCAGGTGCAGTTCCGGGACAGGGAAGATGAACAATTTCTGCAGACTTTCCCCTTCTCCCCTCCCTTGCTGTTGAGCAGGGAAGGGGGATATGTTGCTGCGCAGTCCCCACCATTTCTGTACTACCCAACCTGCGTTTACAGCTTCCCAGTGGAAAGCCTGGCTCTTAAACTCAAGCTGTAGTGACCTGTGCTTTCAGCTTGGCAATAAGTGTTTTTCTCTTCAGCTTGTTAAATGCAGTGTGAATTTTACGTGGAAGTGCTTTTTTTTTTCTCCCTTCAGCATGGTCTAATTCGGCAGTCTTCAAGAGCCTCTTTAATGTGTCTCAAGCCACAAGGACTCTGACTTTTCTGCATTAGCAAATACATTTATCTGTTGCCTTTATGGCTGGTAATAAGAGTGATGAAGGGTTGCGTGCTCAATACTTCCCTTATCTCCTTCTCCTTTGTGTGACATTGGCAATAAAACCCAAATTACAGAAAAGGTAAATCAAGCATACAAATTAAGAAAACTACTTTCATGCCAGCCAATATGTGGAAAAATCTCAGGTGATGAGGAAATTAAAGGAAAATGGCAATAAAATTGACTACATTAGAGAAAAAATAACTAATATCACAAAATCCAATCACATCTTTATACAGCAGCACCTAATAAATTCAAAATAAAAATTAAAGCAAAACAATAAAATCTCACGTGAAAGAGCCTTCTGTCTCCAATTTGCCAAAGCTTCTATTGACTGAAATTTTAGACTATTTTCTTGAAAAAAGAAACAAGATTTGTTTCTCTGTCTGAGATCTGTTATAAAATCTGTTGGATGGTATAAAGCAGCAAAATAATTCTATGCCCAGTGTGCTTGATCCTGGAAGTTGGTTTTGTTTGGTTTAATTTTTCTTTTCAGTTTAACAAATGGAATTTCTCTTAGCCACTTCAGAAGACAAGATTAGGCCCAGTAAAAGGTAAAGCTTTCTATTTTGCTTTACTCAGTTTCTGTTATTTCATTAGAACACTGTAATAGCAACAAAAATAATTAACAGTTCAAAATCATTGCTTTACATATGGCTGTTTACACTCTGTTTTTTTCCACGGACAAAATATTCTACATCTTATTATACCACCTACAGGTAGTTTTTAGAGAAATACTTGGGATCCGCTAAGCTGCTTAGTTACACTCCTGAGAGAGTGCAAATAGCAAGCGCGTCCATTACTACTTCGGAGAGCTTCCTCTTAACCCACAGGCTTCTCACTGTAAAACAGTCCCCACCAAAACTGTCTACTATCTTTTCAGAAATCTTACATAACACATGAAACTAGCAAACAATTATTGGAATAGGCAATATTTTACTAAATATTAATAAAGTGTTCAACTGACCATACTTTTCCATATATCAGCTTTCATTTGTTATAGAATTTCATGAGTGAACATGTATAATAATTTTCTGTTGAAGCAGAGTAATAACCGAGTATGTTCATATCATTTTTCTCATATATTTGATTCTTTTTTATAGATGCTACTCCCAAATAATCATATACACATTCTTTATCATTTTATCTTATTTCTGTAAGCCTTAAAAAATCCTTAGCACATTCCTTTACATTGCTTTATTAATCATCCTTACAACTAAAGTCATGCTATTTCAGAAGAACTATCTTGCAAGACTGGTAGAGAAGGAATTTTGATAGTAACTTATGGATATTTAATGAAAATTTATGAAGTTAACAGCAATTCTGAACAAGTGAGTGCTGGTGGTAAACAGTCTTTTAAGGGTATAATCTTTAGTACTTTCATGTGCTGAATGCTTGTTAACTTGCTCAACGTTTCTTGTTTATTTGCTAGAAAAGGGGTTTTGCTTATTGCGGGGCTTGATCAGTCAGTCAAACTGCCTTGTTTCTACTTTGCAAAAAGTATGCAAAAATTTAACCCAAATTCAACCAAATGATTCTACTTGAAAGCTGCACATTTTCTCGTGTTGTTGATTAATATGCCCCCTGTGCAAACATCCTCCTCCTACCTGATTCCTTCAGTGACGTCTCAATCCATAGTTGACGACATTCAATTTCCTCCAGAGATGCATTGTGAAGCCACAAACAGAGGACTATGCCCATCAGTGAATGACTCAGACACAAAGTGATTGATAAGGCAAATAAATACTTAGGCATTAGCAATCAGTCAGCTGTGATATACAAGGGAGAAAACAAGACTACAGACATTCCAGCTATACATTTTTTTTAATTATCTCTTTATGTGCCAATGGTCCTGTTAATAAATTATCCTCCCTCATTATCTGACCTTTTCTATGTTGTCAAGTATGCTCCTTCTCAAAGTTGTGTAAGTCAGTTTTTCTCAGCCTGAAGCTATTTCAGGCCAAAGTCCAAATACATCCCCAAAGTACAGATAGAGGAAATACTACACAAGTGTTTTTGAGTTGAGAAGCTGTGCACATACACTTCAAAGAGATGTTATGACATCAGAGAAGTCATGACTTTATTCCCAGATTCCCCGAGCGGAGTTTTATGTAAGCAATAATACATGACACTGCATATGTTACACTACAGTAGCACTTTTTGAGCATCTTGCAAAGCATGAGACTGAAAAATCAAGTGTTTGTATCACCTCAGATATGCAAAAGTCAAAAAATAAACGAAAGAACTGTCACATTGTAAGTAGATTACCTGGTTTTGCTAATTCATTAATATATTTTCGGCCTGGCAAAAACAAAAAGTTTTGATATGGAGAGCATATCTTCTAATATAATCTCATAAAAAAGTCCACACACTTTATTTTAAGAAGGTTTGATACGCACACAATTTTTGAAAGCTGAACAATGGACTAATTTTAAAAAATAGGTCTAAAAAGGATGCATTTCGGAGGTAATTGTTTTAGAGTGTTGGCACACTGTATTTAGACAAATTCACAAGGCCCTTTACAACATATGTATGTGATCATTATACAAGTCACAGTGTTGTAGACAATATCTTTTTTTTTTTTTTTTTTTATTATTGTTACACTTCTGGTGTGGGAAGTGAATTTGAAACCTGTAGACGATCACGGCAGCATGGCTTTGAGATATCTTCCCATAGGTACGTGCAAAGGTCACAGATAACAGGAAAATGGGAGAGCTCTTGAGTTAAGCCATACGCTCTTTGATTCAGGAATCATTTTGTGTTTCTAACTCCTAGTACAATGAAATCTTGATTTATGATTATAGTGCCTAGTTGCTATGATGATGATGATAATGATAAGGTTTATAATGGAGTCAGAGGACCTTGCTAATAAAACAACAAATCTTCCATGGCAATCAGAATTCTAAACTAAATACTATTTAGTATGGACTTGTGATGTGAATTCAACAGTTGGGGTATGTGCACTTTAAAGTGGCATCTGCATTTTTCTAAATATATATGCATTTTTGTAAATATATGTAAATATATATATATACACCTACAAGTTATGTTATACTAGTAAAACCTACAATTTATATATGCAATCAGTGACATCAAAGTAACTTAAGCAGTAGGTATAGAACTTCACCTGAAAATTTTCAGGCTTGCAAATGTACACGTGCAGCCTTAGAAATGAAATTTAATATGATTAATTTGGTCCAGAAAGTGGGCTCTGCTATTCTACGCAGTGCATTCCTGTGCAATAAAAATTAGTAGGCATAGAAAAAATAGTCAAAACAGAATATTAATCTATTTCTATGTCCAGAAGCTCATATGCCTGTCTCGAGTACAATCATATTTTTGTGTGCTAGGTATACTGAAATTCCCATATATGAACAAAATTTTCAGCATTTTCTAGTTCCATCCATTTCAGAAACTGTCCATCTGCTCCCCTTCAAGCCATCATAAGATTAAATGACAAAATGAATAATCATGATTATATCACAGTAATGCAAACATGTTATCAATAGTGCTGGATGCTACAAGTTTTCCAGTATGTTCAGGATCATTTTTTGATTGACTAAGACACTCGACTTCTGGAAAATGTTCTCTGTGAGAACCACCTCTGAAGAAGGGATGAAATATATACTGTGACTTTGCTGACTCGTTTTCATATGGTTCTATTCATTAAGATTCACATTTATATGGAGATTTGGATCTGAGTGAGAAGAGCCTATAAAAGTCTATAGAGTAATTTAATGGGCATGATCAGCTGTCTCTCAGCAAAGAATATGCATGTGTATGTAAACACATGATAGTTGATCACTTTTTCAAAAAAGTAACCTTCCACTAATATCCTTGCCAATTTACTACACAGCTGAGAGTACATTCTGGAGGACAGATTACTGCAACAAACACATCTTCTAGATACCCCTGCTTTCATGCCTAAGCAAGAATTACAATTCTTCAAGCATAGTGTTTGAATGTCTTCTCAAAATAATATTATGAGGAGGTAATGCTGTTAGATCAGCATCTTCCAATGCTTGTGAACAAACTCTTTTCATTCATCTGTCCATCTGTCTAGTTATCAAATTAAGTAGTCGAACTGGTCGAATCTAGCTGTCTTGGTCAAATATATTGCTGTGGAAAATAGGTAGTAACCAGGAATGCTACATCTGCAGGGCAATGTCCCTCATGCACTTAATGAATAAAATCAATAAAGATAATATGGGTTTCATGTATTCTTGCAACTGATGCTATTTACTAAGGGGAAACACCTAAAAGGGTGAGCTGTCTACATGAATTACAAAGCTGTACACACAGCCTTCATCAAAATGACTTGCAGGCTAGGAATCCCCCTGGACACATAGTAAATCTGAAAACTTCTGGATACAAACAACTTTGAGCATTTCTCACTCACAAGTAGGTTGAAGACCCTCTTCTTGTATGCTAAGTGGAAGGTTGTCACCCTTTACTCTTGTCTCAGTAACTATAATAAACTACCTTCAATGTTTATCTCCTTTTACTTTAAGTAGAAGAAGGTTCTCCATAGCTATCACCATGGTTTAAAACCATCTACAATAAAACCTTTAAGAGCATCCTGAAAAAATAAAACTCCAAGAAGTTTCTGAGAAATGGAAAGAGTTTGATCTGTTTTCTATTTCAAGGCATGGGCATGGAGAAGAGTGATCATTTTTTCCAAAAACTGATGTGTAAGTTTGGTCCTGAAGGAGACATAAAGAAGTGAAGTAGGGTGTTGATAACTACTACTTGAAAGCATGCACTACCCTCTCGTTTTCATGGCAGACTCCAGACTCCACAAGCTTGCAAGCTAGTCTTGGTGGGTGCCTGTGCAGAATAAGTTTGGGCATGCATGCTCAAGAACATCAGCTATAACATGGTTGGTAAGCCTAATATTTTATCATACCTACAGCATACAGAATCACCTAATTCCCATGTTTTACATCGAGTTGCAACTCCTAAAACCTGATTTGTAGCTTTTAGAAAGTACAGTGCGAAATCATTCCGAACTCCGTTTTTGAAAGCAGCATATGAGCAAAGATCACAGTTTGTAATGATTCATATACTTTGGGATATTTTCATAAATCATCTAGGAAATTTATTAAAAAAAAAATTACATTTCCTTCCACTAACAAGAAAATGTTTTATTGCTACTTCCCTCCCAGCTTGCAAAGACACGGAATCATTACCCTAATACATATGTATATGTATGTGCATAAACACATGCAGATATACATATATACTCACATATTATGTGGGTTTCAAATCTTAAATTTGAATAGTATCAGAATGCATTTAGATTACAAATTTTTAAGAATTTCATAATGTTTTAAAAAGATACCGGCCTCTAATGTGATATTATTGATCAGAATTGCTCAGAAACTAAAACTCTGCAGGGACTCCGTCACTTCCGACCAGAATATTTTTCCCTTGTGAAGTGCTAAGAAGTTGATAACACAGAGCAGAACAGACCCTGAAAAAAAGCATGTGTAGAAAGAAAGGAAAAAAAAAAAAAAAACTTGTGAAACACCTACCAATATACTATTAGATGACAAATGTGTATTTGACATTCATTCTCAGGAACTAAGACCACAGTGTAGACCATGGCAGATTTTAGTTTGGTATTTTAGGGTATGAGAAATTGTTTAAATGATTGAGGTGGTTCTGAAACTGAAAGAAAGTGCAACACACAAGCTGTTAGCAGGAACATACAGAAGGAGGAGAGCAAGAGTGGCAAATTATGCAGTGAATTCAGAAGAACCAAAATCTGTGTTGCAGGCTGCATGCAGAAAGATAAAAACATTTAGAAGAACTATTTTTTGCAAAGTCACTGAACCAGTCACCTCAGCTGGCTCAATTCCAGCCTTTTGCCATGTATATTCTTAACAGACACTTTTCCATGATGCCTTTAGTAGACTTTCATTAATTACTTAAAATAAATATTCCTAGATTTAACCTAGCCAGAAAACTTTTTGTGTGTTGAATCTGTTCAAAGGAACAGATCTTTCTATATTGCTAGAGAATCAGATGTACTCTTTTTGCACGCACCAGCTGCACAACAAGCAGAAAAATGGACCTCAGACTGTCACTTAGAACACCTCCTCCTTTCATCCGGAGTTCTTTACCTTTACTGACACCCTCTGGCCCCTTGTTAGGTTTGAATCCCTTCCAGTACTCCTTCCAAAATTTACTTTCCAAATCAATATTTCGTAGAGCACAGAACTGGACATTTTCTGAAACCCCCATAAATCATACCACTGATTCCCCAATAGTCTACCACGTCAGCAACTTATTCAGGGAATTTGAGCAAATTTGCTAGTCGTGACCTTCCTATATTGAATCTGCGCTGAGAGTTCTCTGAGTTATGTATTTCTTTAAGTTGCCCTTAATATTTCCTAACAGCAGTTTTTAATCATCCGCTTTTATGCTAGCTGCTAGGATATTTTTTCCTCAAAGATCTGTTTTCAAAGTTACTTTCTTCCAAATTCACAGCTATAATTCAGTAAGTCAGATTTTTTGCATTTTCTATTTTCATTCTTAGTACATCTGCCCTGGTTACAGAATGAAATTAAAAATCCCTTCCCCTGACAGTTTAACCTAGAATTCAAAATATGACCTTCAGCTTCATGTTGAACTACAAAACTGAAATCTACACTCTTACTCTCCAGATCATCCGTAGCTATCTTCATACTTTTATGTCACATATTGCTAGCTCTGAGTTTTTGCAGGGACATTTGCTCTGGCATAAAAGAATTGTATGTTGATTAGGCCACTTTTTAAAATTATTTAACAGTTTTCAAGTTTATTAAAGCTTAACGCTTCAGCCTCCCTTTCTTTATAGTTGTAGTCTTCTAAGGCTTTGCCCTCGTAATCACATTTCTTAATCATTCACATAGTTAAAGTTATATTGCCACAGAGGGCCACGGTATGTGAAATATTCTTTAATTACCATAGTTCACATCTCAATTTCTGCCTTCCTTTTAGTACACCTCACACTAGGAAACAACTTTTTTCCAAATTCCAGGATAGATATTGAAAGTTTGTTTTTTTTTTTTTAAACTTTGCAGATAAATGATGTAATAATTAAAGACAATTTACTGAAAGGAATATATTTACAAATTCCAATAGACGTTTTGATAACACTTTAAAATAATAGCCCAATTATTGCTTACTCCTTTGGTATTCACTGTAATAATATTAATCATGATGAACTGATTTTGCGCTAATATTGATTGTCTTAAAGTACTTCTAAAGGAGTTCTACTATATAACTCAATAATAATTAATTGCACTTCTACTAATTGGAAAATGTCATCCAAATTTTAATTGTTAGGAATTCCCCTTAGCTTTTGTCTATCAGTCAGCATGTAATTTATCTGTCATTTCAAACTTTAGGGTTTGATCCAAAGCTCACCAAAGACTAGGGGAAAACTGTAACTCTTATTTTAAAAGATCTTGGCATTCATTTAAAATATCACTGAAAACATGTCATTCAAGGAAAATATTACTTTTTAAAGAAAAAAAGTGAACAACCTTTGCCAAAATTTTATGGTAAATTCCTGAAATGTTACAACAAAGAGAAAACTTTAGTTTTAGGTAGTCACATTACACTATCTTATTGTATAACTTATGCTTTAGGAAGTTTCTGTGCTCAGGAGGTATGAAACTAAACATCTCAATAAGTATAGCTAGCTTAATGGATGCTGATTTTTTCTGAGATAAAAATCTTGGAGACACAATACCATACTCTATGTTCCAGGAATAATTCTCAGTTCATCTTCTAGCCAGCTCAGAAACAGTCCACATAGTCTTCTTACTCCCTGTATTCACTTCAGAGGGGAAAATCAGTGCATCTTTATGTAATTCCATTTACTTCTTTGCCTGTCAGCTGCAGGAACACAGTCCAGACATAGTACTTTTCTAATTCAGGAGATAATTGTTTATCCTAAAGCCAAGTACCATTCTGAACTTCACAACAACACAACTTCTAGTGCATCCCTATAAAGTCAATACATTAGATTATTTTCTACTTCCCCCTCAAGCATTAGCTTGTTAGCTCTCTCAAACATAAAAAAAATTAGCACATTAAGAAAAGACATTCTTCCTCTAGAGTATATATTTGTTCTTTCTAAGAGCTTCACATCTCTCTTCACAACTCATTCACAGCAATAGTTTGCTGGCTAGTTAATTGGCAGGAGGCATATAACAGATCACAACAATTTCTGCTCCAACTTCTCTCTTCTGTGATGGCAACAGTTTCAATATAAGACTCAAAACCAAGAAAAAAATCGAGACATATAAACCTGCAGCTGGAACCGAAAGATGGGATCTCTCACCATTGCTGGCTTCGCAGCAGGCTTCTCACAGAGACGCTGCGATGGATATTACAACAAATAATCTGCACGGACTCAAAAGTCTAATCAGGGAAATCAGTGCCCGGCTAGGGGAATGGCAAAGGCACTTACCGCTGCTGTGGCACAGTCTCTCCCTCGCCCTGACTCTCAGTCTCTCCCGACCATCCTCCTGACAGCCTCAAATATAGCAGTCCCTTATGGTGCTCAGCCTGTGGGGAGCAGAGGATTGCGGAGTTTTTTTTTTTTTTTTCCTCCCTTCCTTTAAACCATCCAGAGGTAGTTCTCCAGACCCGACCGTCTCTCCTCTCCTCTCCTCGCTCACTGATGAAGAGACACAGGTGAAGGCATCCTCCCCGCACCGCACCGCGCCGCGCCGGCAGCTCCCGCGAGTCCCTCCCCGGCCCCGCCGTGCCCCCTCCCCGCCGGGGGGACCGAGGCGCCTCCTCCGGCTGCTCCCGGGGGGCTGCCCGCCCCTGCCTGCCGGCCTCTGTGTGTGAGTGTGTGAGAGAGAGAGAGAGAGAGAGCTCACACCGCCCGGCCAGGGCTACCCACCGCCGCACACCGCCGGAGCTCGCCCCTACCCCTAAGCGCACAAGGACCCCCCCTCCCTCCTCCTCCTCCTCCTCCTCCTCGCCTTCTCTTGTTTTCTCCCCCTTCTCCGCTTCTCTGGCCCGGAGCGTGAACGCTAGAGGCTGACTTGGCGAGCGCTCTGCCTCCAGCGAAGCGCTGCTGCTCCCCTTATCTCTGCCCCTCTGTAATCCAAGCCACAGAGCTCAGCTTTCGCCATAAAGCACTCCCTCTCCCCTGCCCTTTCTCCCCCCCCGCCCAGGTGGGGTTTTTTGCTTAATTGTGCTTTGTGCCCCCGCGGTGATAACCCTCCCTCTCCCGCTGCAGCCGCTCTCCGAGCCCCGCACCGCCCGGGGCAGGGAGCACCGCGCTGCTGCCCGCACCGCTGCGCGCATCGCCCGGGGCCGGGGAGCACCGGGCTGCTGCGCGCACTGCCCGGGGCCGGGGAGCACCGCGCTGCTGCGCGCACCGCTGCGCGCTCCGCCCGTGGCCGGGGAGCACCGGGCTGCTGCCCGCACCGCGCGGGGCGGGGGCGCGGAGAGCACCGGGCTGCTGGCGGCGGCAGCGACAGCTGGAAAACAAGGCGGGCAGCAAAGGCAGGGGCCGGCGGCCTCCGCGCCTTTGTTCCGCAGCCCGCTTCCCTCCCCGATCGGTGCCCTCTTCCCATCCCATTTTAACTGCAGACGACTTCGATAGCTCACAGCGCCGCGCCCGGCAAGCTCTGCCGCCGCGCTGCGCGCCGCTGCGCGCCCCCGCCGGCCCGAGCGCGGAGCCGCGCCCCGCCGCAGCGCCGCCCCCGCGGCCGCTGCGCGCTCCGCCGCGCGCCCTCGGGGCAGGGCTGGCCGCGCTACCGTGCGGCGCCGCCGCTAATTGTAATTAGGCTTCCTCGTGTTCCGCCGCTGCCTCTAACTCGTCCGGCTGTCTAGTGCGCGCTCCTGCTAGGTGCTTTTAATGGCTACCCTCAGGAACCGGGCTGATTTTAACCTCCCGCCTTGCCCTCCTCCGCCCCCCCCCCCCTTTTTTTTTTCTCTTTTCTTGTGGCAAAGACAACTTTCTGCTTTAACTTTTAATGTCTCTCTGCCCTTCCATACTTTTCGCTCCTTGCCTTTTTTGGGCCTCCTGCGAGTAATTAGGGATTTTTTTCCCATATGTGTTAGCGGAGTAACTGTTGTGTAGTGCCCACTTCCCGAGATCTGTGCTTCAATGATTCCATTTCAGTGGTTTCTGCTTTCTGAAGATGAGTTTCGTGTGGTGCACAAATATATATGTGTTCATGCATTTTTCTTTACTATTTTGTCTTTCTGTCTGCATTTATTTGTTTTTCCCATCCTAGGTATTTTCTGTTTAATTTTCAGAAAGGATCCTTTTTATTTGTTTTAGATTCATAAGGAAGGAGAATTGTTTAGTTTTGGAATTTGTTGGGGGGAGTGGATGTTACACAACTCTGGTCTTAATTCATACTAGTATTGCCAAGATTTTTTTCTCTATGTTTACTTGTCTTTATATTGACCTCTCTAGCAAGATAAGTTATCGGTGATGAGTGACACATTTTTATACACTTCTGTAGTCTTGAATATTATATGGAAGCCTGTCAGAGGATTTGCAACTCAACATCGTGTTTAATAAATTCTGTCCGCTGATATCAGTGAGGATGGGCTGAAAAAAATACCTCACTTCTTTTTTTTTTTTAAATCTGAAATTGCAGATTTCTCTTTCTTTGTGACCTGCCACAGCTGTCTTAACTATCACAGTGAAAGAGTGAGAATGAATCCATCATTAGAAACATGCTTTGGCTGAATACAATGTCCCACACGGACACAAGAAGATTTTCTCCACAACTCTGGACAGTTATCTGGGCATGTTTCTGCTGGGCAAATCATATTGCGATTTGACATATCAAAGCTTCTCTTCATTTACTCAATTCACAGAACATTATCATCTGGTCATTATTTCCAGTGCTACTAGGTTACAAACCAGCATTTAATCAGGACCTAGGAATAGTGACTGCATTAATTCTGATCTTATGAATAACTCATGAAGCTCCATTTCTCAATATTTCCAAAGTGAATGTTAAAGCCAGAAGCGTTTTTGCTAATAAATGTATTTTTTACATACTGAAGTTATTTATGACAACTGTGAGGAATTACTTGTAAAGAGGTGACTTTCATTGCTTCTTATTTGCTTTTACAAGTAGAGATCAAATTTAAAAAAATATGTTTTTAAGTAATAAAAATTGGATTTTATGGCTTTTATCGGCTCTCGTGAAGTTTATAGATCAGTGCTATTGTTAAAGACTAGGCACACGTTATTCACATTGGGCTACATTGTTCTTACTTAGAGTTCTTATCAAGGTATGCATTTATTTAAAACAGCAACTTTTTATGTTTACGTCTATCTTTTTTACTTCACTATGAAAGGGCAATATAAGTATGAATACTAGTTTTTTCTTTCTTTGAAAGTGAAGCAGCACACAACTTTTAAGACAACCTGTTAAAATTTTCATTTGGTTATGTGTACCTTGTGCAAGGTTACTTCTGTTTTTAATCCATCGCTGTACGATCATGTGCTGTTTTATACCATTTACATTCAGTGTTTAATATATTGAGAGTGAGTTATATTCACCCCTTCATTTCAGTATTATGATTATTATAGACTTGAAGTCAACCTAGCTGCATTTTGCTTATACGATCTAGTTGTCTAACCATCTCCACATAAATGCCTTAGTCTCTTTATGTCAGTGTCCCCAGTGGGCAAGCAAACAGATGCAGCACATCTGCAGATTTGAGTTGTTTCTGACTCTTCTCTTATCTGTTTTTCATATCTTTCCTATTCATTCAATTTCTGTTCTTCTTTCAAGCTGAGCATGATGTGTTCTTTTTCTTAGCCACAGGGAGGGCTGATCTTAGCAATAGTATTATTACTGGATTTTTTTTTTTTTTTTTGCCTTTCATCCTTAATAGATTGCAGAATATGAGCAAAAGATGAGTGAACTTTGAAGAAAATAGTTGACTATCCAAGTTTCTCCCTTACACCTGTGTCTACAGTAGCGCTGGGTGTACATCTTTGGAGAGGCATGAGTGCTTCTCCCTCTCTTCCCCTTCCCATTTGTAATGAGAAGTTCCTTCAGGTATCTGAAGGACAGTATTTGACAAATACTAGTTTTTAAAAGGCATGCATTGAGCCTAGTCTAATGATAAGAACATAACTATATAATTTTAGTGGAAACCACTATATTTTGATCTCCCCTAGAACATCTAGGTAGGCCGTTCAGCTCTTTATGGATACAAAACTAGAGTTACAAGAACATCATGCAGGAGAATGAGCAGAATTATGTGTGAATGTAATTCTTCAGGCCCTCAGCAAAAAGCAGAAGACTCGGAACCTAGCATGAAAGCTTTCTGTATGGCAAGTGATTAACAAATTGGAGACCTTAAAATGGGAAGAAGCTGCTGCATAAAAAACAAGATGACCAGCCTTTGGGTACTTGAGCCTCCTAAATTTTCAAAAGTGCGTACAGATGACTGCTAGTCCAACATAAAGACTCGGAGAAAGTTAACCTATCCAAACAGCTTTTGAAGCAACAGAATGAAACATATACCATATCCCAGCTTTATGTCATGTGGCAAGGTTTATTTTGACCAAGAGAAACCTGTAAAATGAATTTACTGTTTCATTGAACCATAGCCTCAGTAAGGATGACAAAGCTGTGCTGCAGCTAGTCAAGCGCCTGAGGGATGGTGGCCATTCTGTTCCTTAGTGGACAGCCCTGGTGTAAGTTTTTGCTGATGCCTGGCTGAAAAGAAGACAGCCTGGGTACTACGTATTTTGATATATCCAGGTATTGGCAGTATATTACTCCCAAAACAGTGTTCATCAAAGAATAAACTAGCAATACTGTGATATTCAAGTTATTATCAGAAGGACAAAGCCTGTGATTTCTCTTGTCTCTTCAGAAACAACTGCTGCTTGGAGAGACATAGAGAAGTAATTAATATGAATGTCTTAGCCTTATACCAAACTCTGCTTGTGCACTGAATGTCACTGGCTCCAGAGCACTGGTCCAAAGGAAGCCAGACAGCTGGTGTCCTAAAATCAGTCTCCTTGCTCCTGACAGAAGAGGTGGGATAAACTGATGGCAGTGAGGCTTCCTCTTACTTTTTTGTGCTTGCTTTGTGCAAGTCCAAAGTAGTTTTGCAGTCTCGGGGGCAGAAAAAAGATCAGAAGTGATTTGCAGAATCATATTCTCTCCTGGCTTTCCTAAGCTTGGGAGAGAGGAACCTGGAACATCTGTTATCAGATATGCTGTATTGCTTTTGATGCTGTGATGTATCTATCCATACTAGTTAGTATGCTAGGAGAAAGAAAAAAATGTAATTTTACTCATACCTTCCAGCTTGATCTTCCCAGCACAGGAAAGGGTATGATCTAGTGTCCCCTGGAGCCTAATTTTATCTTCTACAAATATGGGGCAAAGCTTCCAATGCGTATGGGAGCAACATACACAAAGGGACGAAGAGTGGAAAAATAACTTATCTGTTCATTGCTGTGGCCAATTCATGGTAAGATGAGCAATTCAGATAGGACACTAGTTTGGGGATGGAGGGAGTCATAATCCTCAAAGGAAAGAAAGAGAAAAAGAGAAGAGAGGTTATCTGAGCACCATAGAATTTTAAAAGAACAACTTAGGATTATGACTGAATAGTCTAACAGTAAAGAGAAAACTGTAGTAACAAAGAGAAATCCAAACCCAAACCAAATCTTGAAAGAGCCGAAAGCATGAAGGATGAAAAGACTACCCTCTGTTCAGTTAGAGAAAAGTCAGACTCCATGGCTTTTGAATGCAGGCAGAGGGAGCTACTAAATCTAGGTCCTTAACTCGTTATTTCAATACTGTATGTCCTGTTGTTTTCAAAGATGTTGAGCGATAGCAGATGCTTTTGTTTTTTGTTGACACTTTAAAAAAATATACACTATTTTGTTCAAATATCTACAGATGGACTCTAACAATGCTCGTCAGAGTTCTACTATTATGGACAAGGGCATTACCGTCTATTTTGTAAAATATTTGAAGATATCATGTCACCACCCAAAGGTGGAGGTTGCTGCAAAAGAAAGATTTCCTTGTGCTCTTCTGTTAATGAAGGAGATGAGGGGCAAATTTCCCATGTCACTTAGCATGCAGTATCAACTGTTTTTCTTGCTGGAATTCAGCAGAAATGCATAAACAGAGGAGGCTTGTTCTGGGAAGCATCTTTCTCAGAAAAATTTTTCTTAGGAGTCTAGTACACCTGTAGCTACACTAACAGTGAATTAAGCTTCTCATTACTTAGAAACAATAAGCCTTCAGTCCTAGGTGAATTTCTTCTCAAAGGAAAGAACAGAAATCTGGAAGTTGTGACATAAGCAATTTATGTAACCTACAGTATATGCCATTATCTTTTGTTCCAGAAGATTATAGGTTTGGGACTCTGTGAAGGTACTGCTAGGGAGACAAAGCTCCTGTAGGCTTCTGTCCACCATTGCCTTCTGGAGTAATTACTTGGGCATTTCAGGGTTGCAAAAAGAAAAAGGGAATTCTGAAACCTGATACACAGCACAATATATAATACAATAAATAATATAATACATGAATAAAGCTGGATAACATCATCACCGGGAAACCTCAGTGATGCTATTAGTAAGTCCCTGTCTAGTGAAGTATGTGCAACTGAATTGGTCAACTCTCAATTGTTAGCAACAAAACAAGCAAACCTTTTTCTAATGCCATTGTGAAAATAGAGAAGGGAAGAATAAAGGAGGAAGGAAGACTACATTTGTAAATGACTTTCTTGAATCAGAGAAAAACATGATAATTCCCTCAGTCTCCCAGAAGAGTTCACAATTCTACTCTATTGAGTTTCTCTTCATCATGCTACCCCATAAAAGAATTTTTTTAAGCCTGCTTAACTCAAGTATTGGCATACTGAATGTGTGATCAAATCTGGGTATATAAACGTGGCATTCCTTTAATAAAATAATTAATGCTATATTGATTTAATCTAATAATAAGTTTTATTGATGATGGCTTGGCAAGTAAAAGCACAAATGAAAATGACTTAGAAACCTTTAATTGTTTTCTGAAGAAAAGTGCAATTATCTGATAATTACTCTTATACCTTAAGAACAAAACAAAAAAGAAAATTCCTGAAGGTAAAATATATACTCAACTGAGGTCATAACATATCATTTCATTTATAAAATATATACATAGGTTTCAGGGTTACTCACAGAACATTAATTATAGCACTTACTCCACAGCTGTTCTATGAAGGCTCCAATAAAATGTGTCTACAGTTAAAACTGAATATATACCATCTTCATTAACTTAACAGCTGCACCAGTAACCAATACCAAGGAACACACCCTACTTTGTTAATGTCTTGATACCATCTGCAACAATCAAAACTATTGGGTTTTAAAGCAGAAGATGTCTTACTAGTATGGTGATCACAGCTACCACAATATGCTTACACATGCTACCAAAGCAAATTGATCTATTTCAAGGGAATTTCAAGGGTTATGTGCTGCAAGACAATTTGCTAACACAAGTGTTTCTGCCAGAAACTGAGAAACAGAAATTCCTGATAGTTTCTTTCCATTACTCACGCATTTCAACAGACAAACATTTAATTTCAGAACAAAAAGGGAAAGGAATCTAAAGTAACACAGGAAACTTATGCTGGAAGTTGCTTTTTTCATGGTTTAACTTTGCAAACCTGTAAGTTTTACCACAATTTAAAATGTAACTTCCAGGTTAAAAAAAAAAAAAATCAGAAAGTCTATCATATAGAATCATAAGGACCTCTTTGCAAATGTATTAGATTTTTAAATCTGCCTCACAAACTCTTCTAACATGAAAGCAATAATAGGTAACGAGAAGCATAAGACTGTATGCCCTCAGGGTATGATTCTGGCAAATTTATATAGTAGTGTATCTTCAGTCTTGGGTTCTCCTCCAGGTCCTGTTTTGGAGTCCAAATTGAAACCCTTTTATCTGATTCTTTTAGTTTTCACTAGCAATGACCAGTATATTGCAAATTTTCTGTCGCTCAAAGCATATCCTCACACGCTTTAGTTCTATCGGTCCTTATAACTCCTCCAAACTTTGAATACAAGTCCTACTTTGACATTATTACTGCTCCTACCTTGTTTTCTCATTGCTGTTCTTCCAACATGTCTTTTGATCACAATTTATGGCTCACAACTTTCACAGCTCTGATTCTGAGGGTTCATTTTTCCCTCTTCCCAGATTATACTTCCTTACTTAGGAATCACAGTCTCTTCCCCTTCTCCACCCTTCTTGCATTCCCTCAGGCTCCTTGTCCCAGTCTGCTCCTTCCCTCACCAGTTCTCTTCTCCCACCTGATTTTTATCTTTGCCTCAGATGTCATGATGCTTTTTTTTTTTCATATTTCAATATTTTCTATGTTGCTTGAGCATCAGCAAAGAAATCCTTTAAAACACTAGAGAAAAAAATCTCTCAGTTCACAGTTCCCAAGTTCACATCCTTTGGCTCAATTAACTGGTACCGAAGCTTAGGAAAAATCTTCCTTGGACTTTGTAATTCAGGTCTGGACCATGCTCAGTCACTCTCCAGTTGTGAAACTTGTTCAGATAAGTCACAGCTTTGAGTTGGAAGGCAGAAACTGTGAGGAATGTATCTGTCAAACCTTTACAAGGTCCTTCCAAGCTGGTATGGAAGGACATTTTTTTCAAGGATTTACAGCATGAAAAAAGGTGGATATATCAGTGAGATGGTACAAGACATACCTCTGACTTAAAACCAAATTCTACTGAATGGTCGATATCTTGCTCCCAAGTGTTCTTAAAGTAAATGCTGAATTTATTCCAATTTAACATCAGTGAAACAGCGTGTTTTTCCATTAGTCTATGTTCAGAAATGACTGAATCATTTTTACTGAAACATTCTTAAAAATTTAAAATAAATAATCTGCCTAACAGACACCCAGCGGAGAAAATTTCAATCCAAATGTTACATTTTGGCAAAGTTGAAAGCAGCCTCAATCAGAATCTTATAATGAGAAGTACCAATCCAGAGTAATTCTAAAGACACTATAACCTCCACCTATAATAAAATCTTTTTGTATTAAGTTATCAGCCATGTTGTTAGTAATGAAAGTGAACATTAAAAATCTGTATTTGTTTCAAAGTGTTAACATAAAGGTGCAAGGGCTTTTAAAAAGTTATCTTATGCTAGTGTTCTTTGTAAAAGATGTGATGAACTGGAGAACAATTTAATTTTTTTCATGCGCAGCTGTTATATGTTCCTTTAAACAGGAGTGGCTGGCCCGCTGGAAAAATAGCTGCTTTGTTACTTGGTCCTGGCTGCTGCAGGCTGAGTTAGGTGCATCCTCTGAAGAGGAGAAATTGCAGGTCTCCTGGAAGCAACTGAACTCCCTGGGTGAGCAAAAATTGTGGAAAGGTTCATTTGCCTCTCCAAGTCAAATGTGGAGGGACAGACAGACAGACAAAGCTGGTAGGGATGCTGCGGTATGAATAGAGGCTTCTGATAGCCAGCGCGCAGTGGGGCTTCAGAGGTGGCAGAGAAAAGAGCTTTTATAGCCAGCGTGGAATTTATTTTTGAAAAGAATGCACTCGATAGGGACATAACAGAAAATAAAGATTTTTTTTTTACCTTGTTCTCGGTTTTCATTGTTTAAAAAAAATATTTTCTAGTTTATTTTCCAAAAAAACCTCAGTTTTTGAGCTTTGAAGTGTTTGATGCTTTTGGAGGAGGACTCTTGCTTTAATGAGAAGGTGGACACCCACAAAAAATAAACTTTTACTCCGTATTGGACTACTTTTGCATGATTAGATAGGAGAGTTAAGCAAAGGACACATTAAGTATGTCGTAGGATTTAAATTATTGTTATGAAACGTAGCTTTAATTAGTGAAAACATCTCTACCATAGGGAAGATTGGAAAATCACGAACAAAGTGATTTAAAATGAACTACAATGTGTTCTATAGAATTTATATTAACATAGGATTAAGATTTTGACAAATACATTTCTGGTTTTATTTGAACGGACTGAAAGCAAAACTGTTTATGTATGAAAGGCATTTTGGCAGATGTATAGCCAAGTACCATTTAGTGAAATTTAAGGAGTAATGAGTACATATAAGATTTTTTTTTTTGCATACTAATAACATAATTTAAAAGCAGAAGCAATTTGTTAAGAATTAAATTGCCTACTCTGCATGTGCAGTAAAAATATTTTGTGCCCCTCAAAAGGTTTTATTTTCTTAGGGAAATATACATGCTAATTGAATAATAAACTCAGAAATAGCATCTTTTAAAGCATTGTTTCCATAACAGATTCAAAACTGATGGAATAATCCTGCTCCTATTAGGTACATAATGCATGTTGCATAAATGGCATAATTATGTTTTTACTGTACTTGATAGATTTTATCGTTCACTTTAAATGTCATGATTGTATGAGGAACAGCTGTAAAGAATGCTGTCTTGCTGCTTCGTGTTTATTTCTCCGTCAGTGACTTCCATATCAGTCTTGAAAGTGTGAAGGAGCGTTAACTCCATTGCAGTCTCAGGATAGTGTGCAAGTATCTAACGGATCCTCCTCCCCTACTAGTACCAATTACAGGAGAGATGGACTTGAGAGATTACTGACAAATTCCTTGATGATGCAGGAGAGCTCTTGTTGCCCACTTAGAACGACTACAACACTGACAAAAAGTTGTATCTTGTCTGTTAAATGTGCTTAATAGCGATATGCCATTTTGTGTCGTCTCTTGTGTCTTGAGAAGAGCCATATTTGTTTCATATGTGGCTAATAACACAACTAGCTTCTGAGTGTTAATGTGACTGACGGTTCATGGCTCTAATGGTGTGTCCACATTATCAATTTATGTCAGTACATATATAAAAGCAGCTGTGAAATATGTAGGATGGTTAATTGGATTTGCTGTGTGCATGCCAAGGGTTAAATAACACTGATCAGTATTACTAAGATGCCATTAAGAGGCGAACTTCTTGGTAGGGACAGTGACGAATTAGTGACACCTAAGACTTTTAGTTCTTTTCTAAATAGCAGTACTGAATCTAATTTGATTATGTTGTAAAATCAATCATAATAAATGCAGGCAGGAATATATATAATATCACTAGTGATTCAGATGGTGAGAGGATTGTTTTTAGGCTTCTGCATTGGATTCTGCAAAATATCTTTTTTTTTTTTTTTAATGGATAAACATTTTCTTCCACAGCCTGCAAAGAGTATTAATGTTTCTGAAATTGTATCAGATATCATGGAAATAGGAAAGTACACAGCTATAGCTGGTCGACCTATCAAGGACCTAATCTCAATTTCCTTAGAGTCAAAGATGACTCACATTAATTTTACTGGCTTTTAAAGAAGGCCTCTAATCCCCATATGAATCAGTTGGTAGAACCTAGTAATATTATCAAACATTTATGCATGCTACATGGGAAAAGGAGTACTTCCTTCTGTATTGATCTCCTAATATCAGTGCTGGTCACCACAACATGGCCTTAAGAGGATGAAAAAAGTAAGAAGAATGGAAGGATACAAGGATTCCAAGATACTTTAAACTGCCCAAATTCCATGAATCACCTCCTGCAATTTCTGTGTTTTTATGCAGAGAGGAAGCTGAAATTACACTCTGCAACTGCTGCACATTTCAGGTCTCTGTAAAATCCCACTGACTGATCAGTCATATCTCTAATATCTTGTAGTTAAAGCACTGAGCCGTTGTCATGAGATCTGGATTCAACTTCTTGCCCTGCTATAAACTCCTTGGATGGCCCGGTCATTTGGTTTTTCAGTTCTTATGTACTCTTCCTAACTTCATCATAGGGTATATTTTCTGAGCCAAATGGCTATGAAGTTATAACTTCTGTTTTGTACTCATAAGAATGTTTAGCATGAAGGTCTGATTTTGGGTGTTGGTTAGGGTTAGGATCTTTAAATGTCTCCTTCTATATATCTATCTTTTAACTTTCTTTCATAGAGAGTTGCAGGGATTTTTGTTAATTAATACATAGAAATAATGTCTTAGCTTTAGTGCTGGAAATAACCATGTAATTAATTTAATAAAATAAACTTCACAATATATGTGTTTGTTTTGAATTATATTTCTACACATGAATGTTAATTAAAACACATTGCTACTGATAATAAGATTATTAACATGTATACAGTGTAGAGTTAACAGAAACAGAAGTAGAGGCAATTAGTAGAATTAGGTGTTTTTTCTACTGAGTAAGAATATCCCAAATGCTAATTGCATATATCCGTGCATTTGCTGCAGATATTACTAATAGCATCATTAAATCAATATAACACCACTTTAGAAACACTAAATAGACTTAGTGATTGGGGACCAGATAGTGACTCCACTGATTTTTATTTTTATTTTTTAATTGTCTATGACTTTCAATATCGCTGGACATCTTTGGATGGCAGTCAAGACTTAACTTTGTATTTTGCATGACAGAAAGAAAATTAATGTTTATGGCAGTCTGTTGCTGCCAAACCATTGCTTCTCAGGTGCATTTAAAACATTTTGTGTCTTATTAAGTGACAACTCTATAACTACGTATATTCACATAAGTGTTCTCAATTATTTTCTCAGAAATTTACTTCTGGTGCCACTAGAATTATTGTGCAAATGTATTTTACAGTGTTCAGTATTTTGGTTGGGTGCCAGAAGCTCTGCAGAGGATAGGTAAGTGGGAGAAGAAATTTTCCTGTTTCCCAGAAGAGCAAGTGAAGCTAACAATAACTAAAATGGATTTTATAGCCCTCCTAGACCCCTTTTGTATTGGCGAAGGACTGATGGACCTGGACCACCATCAGTGCTCCTAAGGCACTGCGGTTTGTCCTTGTAAAGGACACTCAGAGTGCAGCTGCCCGGCTGGTTCATAATCCCTTCCCTCCAGAGTACAGTGCAGTCACTCCAAAATCCCTGCAAATCCTAGGCTTTCTTTCCTCTTTTAGTGTTATCCCGACTACAGTTTTACAAGGACTAATTCTCCTGACACTTCTGTGAGGCAGATATAGTAAATAAATTTACAGAGGGAAATACCATGACAGGAGGGTTAAAAGGTTTCCCCAGAGGTGTTACATGCAGGGTGAGACAGCGTATAGTTTAACAGGCCTGACTGCCAAGCCTTGCATTCGGACGGCAAGTCTAAGACTCCTAGAAATTTACTGCTTATTTTTAATAATGTAAATAGCACATTATTATTACAATTAAGTTGAACTATTTTAAATGTTACATTATGGGCAAAAAGGCATATGCCCTATAAACGCTTCTGTGGGTACTCTGGGGTAGATAGAAATCAATCCTGGAAAAATTAGGTGTATGGGACGAAGGGAGCTAAGCGTGGCATTATGTCACATGAATGTTCATATTGTACTGATATAGCAAGTTAACTGCAAGTCTTCACAAACCATCATGACAGTAGTGTTCAATGCATTTTGGAAATCGGGATCAAAAAACACTTATTAATGCTAAGCAGGTGCTATGCTGACAAAAAGGAAACAACTAGAATTAACATTAAAATTATTGAAAGTTTTTTGGATTGTTTATACCCTTTTTTATATTGTTTATACCTCCTGAGTGTTGGATTCCTAGGAAGGACAATGAAGGAGAAAAATCTTTACATTTAAATTTAATAGGGGGATAATTAGTTGACTAGCATGCATTTAAGACAGTTAAGTATAACAGAAGCTGGCAGTGGTTGGAGAAGGCTTGTTAATATGGGGTCTTTCAGAAGATGCTGTTCTGTAATCATAAGACAATTTTGCAGTGCATCCTGCTGTTATGGATAAAATAAGGTAAAAATAAGAAAGGAAACCATGCAGGTAACAGAGGAGAGCAGGATACAAAAACAGCACAAAGAAGTGGCCTGAAATGGGGTATAAACTGCAGATAGTGAACATGGTGTGAGACTTACTTCAAGATATGGAAAATGATGACACAAAATCTCTAAATTTCAGGTGCCATGTACAACCTTTCACCTGTTCCTCAGGTGCCAGCTCTATGCCTTGCTGTCAATGGAGGCCATGGAAAGCCTGTCAATGCCTTTTCAAATATCTACTAGAGGATGACTGAAGAAGAACCGCTGTAGTTACTGACTTCCTTCCGGAGCTCATTCCCTTCCCAGGGTTAAAGCCATGGCTTAAGTGTTCAAAAGTCCTTGCCTCTACAGCCAGGGAAATGAAAACTAATCTGGGGATTCAGGCAGGAATTCTCAGTTTAAACTGAGGCATAAGGCTTCGGTCCATTCTCATAACGATGAAAGGTTAGTAGCAAAACCGATTGTTTTCAAAACCAAGTGGAAAGTAACATGAGAAAATATAGCAGAACTGGGACTTTATATATGACCCACAGTGAATATTTTGCACATAGCATCGTGAGGAGCAATAAATGTAGTAACCTGTTCTACAACATTAAATCTTGCTACATATAGATTATTCGCTTGGGGAGTCTGGACATATTTTGCCCAAGGCTTCCTTTCCACATTTCTTTTGTGAGTAATGACAGGGTTAGGCATGACATAGCCTATACTTACCGGGTTTGGAGTTGTGCTACCTATGTGATACCTGCTATTAGTGGACTGCAGTCAAACTATACTGAGGGACATCTCATAGTGTCTGTCATTTGCATTGACATATACCTTATTTTGTCAGGACTCCCACAGATTAATAACACAAACTGCAAGGCACAACAGACATTTCAAGTGGATGCTTCAGTCAAATCACATTACCTCAGTATTCAGTATAAAAATGTTATAAAATCATAAGGCATTATGTACCCTCATTTTTAGCCTACAAAAAATTTAAGTAGTGTATTTAATGGCATCCTGGAGTAAACACAGAAATAAAATAAACATACCAGATTAAAACAGAAAAAAATCTTACTAATTTAATCTTACTGATTTAACTTTATCCTAGGGAGAGCAGGGCTGAAAATAATTACCGCTTGTCTAAAATATACCTACTAAAGAAAGAATACAAAATTTCAAATCAAAGAATCATATTCTTACAATTAGAATCTGCATAAAATGTAGAATCTTGAAATATTTTTACTACTTCTGAATCATAATTATGTAATTGCATAATTAATAATACATTTCTAACAGGCAAGGTAGTTGTCTTTATATGGAAAAGTCTAAAATATGTTATTTTTATGTTCTACCTAATTATTACCTGCTCTGATGTTAGAAAACATTATAGTGTATCGAAATGTGATACTTAACAATAGCTAATGTTAGTTTTCTTAAATATACAAAGAATACGTAAAGAATACAGGCATAAAACAAATCATAAATATATTTTTATATATATCATATCTATATATATCCTTACTTTCTGATTTTCACATATGGGGAATAAAGAAGTAAGGAGCTCTACTTATCATCATGTACCATCAATGTCATTTTATTAATACATTTAAAGACAATATTTGCATGACAATGCATCTCAGCTCTCATCGGTTTCATATGTATCCTCATAGTTTCTATCACATAACAGATGACATATGAGCATACAGCCGAAAGCTAAACGGGTGCATCATACTGCCCCAGGGCTGCCAATTACAGCATAGGGACAGCAGTTTATATTAGTTTCGTAAATTTGGAGTGTATACAGTGTGCTGGCGCTAAGCTTGGTTCCTTGGCAAGTGTGATCTTGAGCACCCTGCCACATATACAGTATGCTAGGAATATATTGTCAGTACTCCAATATTTCTCAGTCACAGGGAAATATTCCCCAAAATGCACAACTATGTGTGAAAGTTAACACTTCTGCAAGAATATATCTGATGCCTATATGGCTTTCCATCTAGTACATTACTGGCATTACTTATGCTACAAAGAAAGATGAATGAGTGGAGCAAAATAGAGGAAAATCATGGAAGCTAAATACCAGTGACAATAAAAGAATGAAAATAGATAATCTGTATTCTCCCGCTCCTCCAAAGGAAGACAATACACAAACACATTGATAATCTCTTGTCTACTTGTACAGGTGTTGGGTGTCTACATGTCAGCCATAATTTATTTACCACATTAAAATTTTTTTAAATCTCCATTCCTTGTTTCCAGCATTTTATGTTAATTTTTTTTTTTTCCTCACATTTTGCTTCTGTAATCTACTCCTTGCCATGCCTGTGGCTTTCCCTGTTGTTTCACTTCTCTCTGAAAATACAACCTTCTAAAATTGGGACCCCTTTCCTGTGTTTTCATACATTATCTCCTCTTTCATCCCTGGACAATATGAATCTTTCTTTCATCTCCTGTCATATCGCTGAAACATCCTTGTATGTTACAGTGTGATCAAAACTCAACGGGAGTTGGGTTTCCCCAGGCAGCCTCTATTCTCGTCCCTCTCCCCTGCATATTAGTGCCATCTGCCTGGCACCTGGAGCTCAACACTGGGAACTGAGTGCTAGATCATATTCATGTCCATGAGACTGCCTTGTTTTGTGATCTTCAGAAATAACAAAACAACGTGAAACTGTTCTTTCAATAAATGATACAAGCAGTCAGACTACAATTCAAGCAGTTACGGATCTACTGAAAAATATCACACACATTATTCTACTGAAAAATGGGAAAATGCTATATTTGATTAATGTAACAGATCCAGCTTTTCTATTAATGTCTTGGTAAGTATTGTCAGTCTCGGTTCTTATCCTCAAGCTGCCGTGTGTAGGAAGCTACCTCTATTGCTAGGACAGTCCCTTTAATATATATATTTATACCTACATTTTTTTCTTGTGCAAAACAGAGTTACCTATCCTACAGGGCTGAGCAATTTAATTACTGTATGAAAATACTAGATGAAAGAGGGAGAACACCCTCACCCTCACCCTCACCCTCACCCTCACCCTCATCCTCATCCTCATCCTCATCCATATCTTGATCCTCATCTTCAGCTTCATCCTCTTTCTCATTATTATTATTCCTCTCTCCTTTGTGTCATACCGTGCAAGGATATTTACTTTTTCCCTTCTTTGAATTTACTTTTTTTTTTCTAGGCCAGTCCATTTCTGCACACAGCCTCCTGCCTTTTCTGTCTATGTGAGAGCTGAAATAACTTCTTCTGTAACAAGTTATCTTATCATTTTATCTCTTGCTATAAAGCATTTTGAGAGGCTTTGTACGAAAGATGTTGTATGAAAATGAATTGAATTTTACTGTTTTAGCCTGAAGCAGGTGTTGCACTACAAGTTGATTCCCCTTCTCTTTCCCTTCTAGACTTAGCAGTCATCTTTTTAAACAGATGTAACATTTCTGTTGTTTTTTAAATGTTATTTATCAATTCAGCACACAAAACAACTTGGATTTAGCAATTTTTGAAGACCTCCTTTTTAGTAAGGTCCTACTGTCATAAAATAAAAAATAAAACAAAGGAAAAGAAGAGCCCTGAGAATAACGGAACAGCTATTCAACAGTTGCTGCAACAAAGATCTCACCAGGAGTCAGTGAGTCAACGTGCAATCAACAAGTCAGAGATGAAAAAGGGCAAATTGGGGAAAGTCCCTAATAGACGAGCGTTCTCTTGAGTACTCTGACCTCCAGAGGTTTTTGTTTGTTTATTTGTTTATTTGTTTGTTTGTTTAATTTTCATATCAACACAGTTCTGAGATTTCATGACAACGGGTGACAAATTCTGTCATTATTGCATAAATTGATGATTTGTATCTACCTCTAATTTTATATTTATAAAGCAGTAATGGTGTCAGAGGCTTCCGTGGGACTACTGAGTGAGCAAATGAACACAAGTAACGAGCCACCTGTAAAAGATTTTACTACTCTAAAGCTCTGTGATGGCTGTGAATAGGAATGTGTCAGTCAGCTGCTCACACCACCACCACTGCCCTATGTTGGATTGCATCTGGCTCTTCAAACCAAGAAGGACCAAGAGGATGCTGCTAACCCCTCTGCTCATCTCAGTAGGTTGGATCTGACTTATGAAAAATACTTAATTTCAAACCTTAGTTTGAAGCTCATATGATGATCATCTGTACTAAACTTGCTGCATAGATGAAATATTTTAATATCAAGACAGGAGAGTATTACTTTATTGAAGTTACTATAAGTTTTAGCACTGACTTCAGTGGAGGCAGTGTTTCGTCCCACTTTATTAATGCTTTCATGAGTAGAAGTATTCACAAAATAAGGATGAATCCCATACAAAGAACGTCCAACAAACTGCTCTGTACGAGCTGATTCTTTCCATAAGAACTAGCCACCTCACTCAGCGGATCGGTGAAAAGGAGGCAAAACTGAAAAGTTAGTAGGAATCTGCTTTGTTTTATTTTTTATTTTATGAGAGTAGGACCTTACTAAAAAGGAGGTCTTCAAAAATTGCTAAATTTTGAGGGATTAATAACAAGACAGAAAGGTAAATTCCAGAGAATCCTATGAGTAAAATGAATCAGTGAGACTTGTGGAAGAAAACTGAACATTCAAGTTAACTCTCTGTCTTCCCTCTGTATGCCTTTCCCCGCCCCTGCTCCTTATCTTTAAAGACAGTGTTCTGTTTCTTTAAAAAAATTCCTCTTCTGACCACTCATTTCTTACTCAGAATCATAATATACTGTAGCATTACAATTTGTTACCATGCTAAATAATTGTGCAATTATAAATATAGGATTATGGCTTTAGGTGGGAGATGTGGTGATTAACTCTTAGAGTAATCTAATGCCCAGACGTGAGGGAACATGTACTGACAGATCTCTGTAACACCGAGCAATGTGTCAATTGGCAAATAAAATCACCATGGGGATTTACTTATCCCTTTGAAATTATTGAGAGTGCTTTTTCATTTTTTCCTAGCTCTGTGTATTTCATAAGCTTGCACTATCCAGAATGACAGAGACCCTTAAAATACCCACTTTACTGAAATTTTGCTAGCATAGCTAGCGCATGAAGAGCTTCATCCATTATTATCCTTGATTTTTTTTCTTCCACTCATTCTTTCATCTGCAGACTCTGCTGAGGGTGTGATAGGCGGTTTAGCTGTTGGCCACAGCCTGTGAGATCGGGTAGTCAGGGGAATGCTTGCTGTGTTAAAGATTGTCTTCCCTCCTTCAGGACTTCACTCTGTATAGTCTCCACTGGTCTACCTATTTTAGTTCATTTTTGATTATCTGCAGAGCATATGTGTGTGTAGAGAGGTATCTACATGAGTTAATTCTGTGAATTTGGGTGTTTAGTTAGCCCTTACGTTTTCTTAGGCTCTCTGCATAGAAAATAGAAAACAGAGAGTCACAAAATGACAAAACAGTCTGGAAAACTCTATCTTTCTCCAATAATTTTATAGAAAGATCGTGGATTTTTCTCAGGAGAAACAAACTCACAAATCTGGTGTTTGCAGGAAAGCCAGCTTAAATCTATCACCACTGTGAAGCACTCGTAATATCTGACTTAAGATATCTAACTTTGGACATAGCCAAATGATACCTCTTTGGTGTCCTTATCTCTTCTGAAACCCTAAAAGGAAGGATCTAAAAGTGGGGTGAAGAGGGCAGGGGGAATTTGGCTATCCATCTTTTTATTTCAGTTAACAGATCAGCATATCAAGGAGAAGCAGTTATGTCCTTTCTCCCTTCTATGTTTCCCATACATAAGGGAAAATCTTCCATTCCTTTAAGAATGAAAATATCTCTCTTGAAGCAAAGTGTCTTTCAGGCTTAACGCACCAAAGCAGCATAACTTAGGTCTCTAGACAAGCTGTAATGATGTGCCTCAACTGGAACTGATTTTGCTACATATCTGAAGACTGTAAATCATTAGCGAATTGTTCAACATGGACTTCTTGAAAGATTGCTGATTTCAGCACCTGTGGCTGATAGGAATTCGCCCGACTGTTTACAAATAAAAAAATCTGGGAAACTTAGATCTGAACAGTTTTCCTTAGTTTTCCCTTCCAATTTCAAAGAATTTCTCTGGTGCTTCCAGGAAAGAACTTTGTGTCTCTGAGGGACGTCATGGTGCTTCAAGGTTCATTCACATAGCAATAGGCTATCTAGCATTATACTTCTAAAAAGCAACAAATCTTACCATTTATTCAATGATCAAAAGTCAGAAAGGGGTTGAAGATCACTGTCGTCTCTGGTGGATCTATCAGGGAGAGAAACTGGAGAGTTATTATCGGGATCCTTCTGCATATTCTCAGATTTACTGCAAGGGTAAAAACAACTCTTACATTGTTCCAAACAGAAGAGAATCATGGAGGAGATAGAACTGAAGGTGAGTTATCTTAAATGTAGTGATAGCATGTGCTGTTTTAAAATGATATGAAGAAAGCTATTGGAAAGACAGAATGCATGACAGATCTATGGAGTATTTAGCTGTTTACCTGATGTTCTTTTGACAGCTGCATGTCCATATGATAACCCTCCGTTATGAGAATAGCTCCACTCTCACATGTTGATATCATTCTTCCTCAGGAATAAGGTGTACAAGGGTACGTGTATTTTGTACATTCTCTGTTTTCTAGTTTGGCTTTATTAGACTTTTGGTGAAAAATCAGTGATACTCTTTAGGAGGGATCTTTGGGAGAAGGCTCTCCCAACCTTCCAAAGAGTTTGAGAGTTGCAGAATACAAAAAACAAAAAAAGCAAACAAACCAATAAAACACAAAAACTATTATCATAACTCTAATCAAATAGGTGAAGTTAGTTGTCAGTGGTTCAGTTATCAGCCTGAGAGACATAACACTTCTATTTGACACCTACTTTCAGCAGAAGACAAAAATGATATGGGTACCCAAAGTATCTTAAAACCAAAGTCCTTTATTCAGTAGGCTACTAGAACGTTTTGCTTTTTTTCCCTATGCGGCCAATGAAAAGCATTATGTGTTCTCAAATCATCCTGTTTTATGTGATTTTCTGATGATAGCCGCTTGGGCACAACATGTGTATTTTCATTTTGATTTTTCACAAGGGCTTTTTCCCTAAGAAGTTACTATTATTAGCAAAGAGACCAGAAAAAGGATATAAGTCTATCTCCTACATTTGCTGAATGAAACGCAGGTGAAAAATGCAGATCAGAAAGCCCAGTCCTACAATATACTACACACCTGAAGCCTCCACTGAAGCTGATAGATGCCTCCTCGAAAAACATTCTGAATACATACCTTCAAATCACTGTGGATCTGGAAAAAGTGGTTTTCATTCTGATCTGTAAATGAAGGCAGGATATTCCCAGAATCTCAGAATCACAGACTGCCTGAGGTGGGAAGGGACCTTTGAAGACTGCCCAGTCCAATGCCCCTGCTCAAAGCAGAGTCGACTAGAACAGGTTGCTCAGGGCCATGTCCAGTTAAGTTTTTTATATTTCCAGGAATGGAGACTCCCCAGCCTGCCTGGGCAACTGTTTTGGTATTTGACTGCCTTCACAATTAAAAAAAAAAAAAAGTTGTTCTTTTTTCTCGCAAAGATCATGTCTTGTATTAATGATTTAAAACTGCAAAGTATATGATATTAAAATTTGGACCAAAGGGTGAGACATAGGATTCAGGATAAAACACATACTTTGTGTGGATCCTTAGCCTGCATTCGTTGCACCAGTTAGGAATTACTGACAGTTTTTTCCAGGCATACACAAAGCGTACATATAAAGCTGACGCTCTATGAGTGCTTCTGAGCTCTCTGGCCTGACCAGCTATGTCTTGAATCCATATTGGAGTGAGACTCCAATGTGGGGCACTTCCCCTCTTCTCCCTTCCTCCCGTGCTGTGATTTCTATAATAAACTCCAGACGCGTAGGCCAGATCTTGTACCTAGATGTTTGGGGGGACCAGCACATGCTCCAGCCTCTACCTGCAAGTCAGTTTAAAAGTGGCCAGAGAGAGCAGCGACAGCTCTGAGGAGGCATTTGAAGGAACTGCAGGTGCCTGCTTGTCGTTGCTCCGACGGGTGGCTGGGTGCTGACTAAGGTTCCAGAGGTCACCTACAGTTTGTCCTCAAAATCTGAGGTGCTGGAAGTTTGTTTCACCTGCAATCTAAGCCATTTTTAGAAAGATTTATGCTCTAAATCAGCTCTTTGCAGCATGACTCATTCTGTTAGAAAAGCCTGAAGCACTATAGCTATGTTTTCTCTTATTTTAGCTTTCTCTTTCAGATTCAAAATAAAGAAAAAAAAAACCTTCTTGTTTTACGGTGCAGCCTTTTTTGACTCAATTGGTATGTTTTTTTGACTGGTTTTAGTCTAACAGTTTTAAACATTAGCCCAAAAAGCAACTAAATAAACTATATAGATTGGAGAAGAGTAGGAAGAAACAATTGTTCCGGCATTCTTCTCTTCTACTTTAAGAGTTATTTTGAATCTGCCCCTGCATATATGTATAGGTAAAATCCCTTTCGTACCTCTGTCTTCCTTGGTAACACGCTGTCAGATGCTGTTAGCAGCTCCAGCATTAACAGAACATGTGAGATTTTAACATCCCTGTGCGTAAAGTGAACAAGGGCAGGGGCTTTAATTGAGCTATGATTCAACTCATCTTTCTAAAAAGCCAAAACTAGGTAAACACAAAATACCTCAGAAGGTGAACAAATATAAAGACTCTTGTTGCAGATAAGTGGATGAGTCCAAGACCCATGCCAGGAATCTATGGATCTCCTACTTTAAAGGGAGATCGGGAAAAAATGTTCACAAAATCATTGTTGCACAAATGATTGTTTGTCTCAGGTTGTTGGGGACTTTGATGATCTAATGCGTATTAAAGTGGAGACAAAATCAAGGAGGGAAGGCAAAGATAGAACTAGCTGTACTGAGAACGAGAGAATAGGGAAAGAGAAACTGGATACAGTGGTCCAAAATAGAATTCATGGACTGCAGAAGTGCTTGCAGACAATCAGGGCATTGTAATTTGTCTTAGAGAATGAAATCATAGCCCAGAAAACTGGACAATCATGTTTTCTGGTGAGGCAACCCTATTTAAAGTACTAAGTATGTGTGGACAATGATCAGAATTCCTTGCTTTTCTCCCTTTCTCCTCCAAAGTGATAATAGTCATAAAGAAGCTTTTTCACAAACCTGAACTGAGCAGTCAAAAAACGGCTATTTAAAGGACCAGAATTCTGGGAGGATTCTGCTCCCTGTCCCAGCTTTACGCAGAACCCGACCTTCGGAGAGACTTGGAAAACAGCCCCGCAGCTTTGCTGTGGCACTTTTTTTGTGCAGCTGAAGATCATTATCAGATAGAAACATCCTTTCCCTATGAGTTCTTGCCAAGGCTATGATGTTGCCTGCAGTGACTATGGCGTTACTGCAAACTTCAGTGGAACGTGAAATGTGTGGTCTTAAGGGTGCATGCTTATGAATATAGGCATGGCTGTTCTGAGCATATGCTGTGTTATCCAAAGGACGCCTGTGACAGAAATCTCTCAGGTGATAATTATATAAAGGACCTCTGCTCCAAAAGGAACAGCTCCATCACTGGAACTAAAGAATAAAAAATGTTATCAGTGATGCTGTGGGATGACATTGCATCTTTGTTCTGAAGGTACCAGGTATTTTACTAATGCCTGTGAGCTTCTCTGAGCATCCTCTCCTCGGAAAGCTTCATCGACAAGAGCCCAGCAGGGAAAGAGACTTAGCAAGATTCCTCTAGCTGTCAAATTGTCCAGTAGGTTTTACATCGTCTTCCTCTTGCAGAACGGGTGGGGGCTTTTATTAACAGAACGTTTCAGATTCTGGCTCTGATACTGGCTTTCTGAAATCATGCTTTTCAGGTACCTAATAACAGTTGTGTTTGCCACTTCTAAAGATAAAAGAGCGTTTCCCAATAAAAGTATATACTGAAAAAAGCAATGCAGCTTTAGACAGATTTTCCACATGTGGCTCTGATAATGCCATTCTGTACTGGGTCTGACTTTGTGTTCAAGACATCATGCAAATTCTCCATAGGAAATCAGAAAAAGTATAGTAAGTTTGAAAAGGAAGATGAGACATGGAGATTGTCGCCCACCTCCCTTGCTCATAGGAATAGATGTCAAAGAAAGAGATAAGTCCCTCTCAAGCAGTATGACTATGACTTTTATAAATGCAGTGTTGTCAGCAATTATATTGCAAAGTTTGCTATTTGATTTTTTTTTTTTTTCCTAGGCACAGTTCTTGTAGGTAGTCATACGGTTACCTAAAATTATCAGCATTTTTTTAAAAAGAAAAAAATCATAATATGATCCGAATGCACATTATAATCACAACATTCATGAGGGAAGAGCATAAAAAAAATCAATTTATATACCCAACCTAACCAACCTATTTTTTTTTTTTTTAACCTTTTTATTACATGAGGATGGGGGTGTTTTTAGCCCATGAAAATAGCATTGCAGTAGAGATATACAGAGATAAAATGAGACCTCTGAAGATATTATCTTACCCCTACTCCCTTTCTACAGAGCATTTAGAATTAGTCCCTTTCAAACATAGGATGCAGAACTGATCCAGCTTAGTGTGATGTGGTAAATGCCTTGTTCCTAATCTGAAAATAGCAGAGTAGACACGACAAAAGTCCAGTTCTTTCCTTCATCCCTTCCTTCCTTTCTTCCTACCTCACTCCCTTCCTTCCTTCCTTCCTTCCTTCCTTCCTGGCATTGACTTAAATGCAAATTGATTACTAGGGGGAAAGCTTAGCAAGCTATCTGGGTTTTATTTATTTAATGATCTCCACACACTCACATCTGTCCCTGCCCTCTTCCATTCCTCAGCTGCTCCTGCTTTCTGTAGGTTGCTGCTGCTCCCCTCTCCCCTCCTTGCTTGACTGTCTTGCAGCCGGGACTGAAGCTCCAAGTTCAACCCAGCCCAGACAAGTTGTGTCTAAGGGGAGCAATACTACCTAAATTAATTCTTTTGCAATATTCTTTTCAGAGGGCTGCCTGTAGCTGAGATAACTTGTCTCTGTGATTTCTACCCATGGTGGCTACCTTAGGAATGAGGCAAAAAGAAAGAAGAGTTTGACAGTGTAACAGGAGCTTAATTTTTTCCTATACCTGACTTTTTTTTTTCTTTTTGGCCTAGTGGGTGCTTGGAGTTTTCAGGGGTCAGTCACATTCCTGGCAGAACATGGGGTTTACTCAATATTTAAAAAGCTTATTATGAAAAAAAAAAAATCAACAAAAAATATTTTTGCAATGCTTTGAGATAATTCTCCTATCAAATTAGAACTTGGAGAGCCCGTAGGTACTTTGTCTCTGGAAGATCTGCTTCTAGTGTGAGTTTTAGGATTAGAATAGGATTTCTTACTTGAGAAAGATGAACTTGCATTTCATTTGCAGCATCTAAGTGCTTGAGCTATTAAGTTAGGATGTGGAAGATCTATGTTCAAGTCCTTCTCTGGTCTCATCCAGGCTAGCAACTTGTGTCCTTTATGTTACAGATGATGCTCTGATCAGTAGAGAGTCTCTGTCTTCTTTCCTCTCCACCTCTCCTCAACTCTCTATCTACTCCCACCCCCCCACCCAAAAAATGTTTTTTAAGCTGCAATTTTTTCCTTCTGTACAACAGCCAAATAGCTGATGATTTCTACTAATCCACTAATGATTTCTGGGCATGAGAGAGCCATGTCTTGCCTAGTTCTAAATTACTGAGAATTTACAAGTATTTATTTTTTCCATTAGGCAATATTGAAGAAATGCACAAAGCCTTTCTGTGAATTTTTCCTCAAAAATTGTAGAGAAGTTTTCCTCTAGCTGTTTTTGGGCCTAACAGATTTGAACTTAACTGTTCGACAGCGTATGATTTTGTGGATCTCTGTCTGATCTTCCAGATAGGGTATCCTTGACAGATGCTGAAGTTTTGAGGTTTACTGTTAGCTGCATTTTTTCCCCTTGCAATATTTCAGCCTTGGAAATTTTCATATGATAGAGCTTTTCAAGACAGAAAAAAGCTCATACAGAATCTTAAAAAATGTAAATAAAGTAACAGACATTTTCTACATAGTCTTTTAAAGAAAACAGCAATTAAATTACCCCTAGACTGTCTTCCAAGGCTCCTGTTGCACTGTCAAACTCTTTTTAGACTTCCTGTCATCCTTTTTCAACTCAATGCTTTTTGTCTGTGAACAGATGTTTTGATGAACAACAACAAAAAAAAGAGAGAAAGGAAAAAAAATCCCCAGCCCTTTCAGAGTACAATACAAAACTGTTTGTGTGATGGCGGGATCTCAGCTTGTAACCCTGCTGCAGTCTAATATTTGAAAATCTCTATTTTTCAGTGAAAAATGGCACATTCTCGTTTGGGAGATTTCTGGGTAGCAGTTGCGTAGAGCTGCATTAAGTACAGCTCCACCTGTTAAACTTCTTTTCCAGGTGTTACCTGACCTCCGGAAAGGGGTGAGACTACGTCTGCAACGTATTAAAACTTCTTCGGTGTCACCTTGGTTGATACTGTTGGGTTGCTATATGTTTTTACAATGAAATTAGTTGGCTCTTTTACTGAACCCTTGTACACAACCACCCTGCTCTGTTGGGGTCAGCTAATATTCAAAGCTCTCGGGGCTAAGGTCTGCAGAGCAGTGACTGGAGCTGAAGTCCCAGAGTTTAGGAGCAGGAGGCAGAAGAGTGTGGTTGGAGGCTGGAGCCCAGGGCTGTGATGGGAGATCCCCACATAGTGCTTGAGCTGAGAGATGGGCACCATAACACTTTCCTTTGGGAGAATAGCCCTGACAGTCTTAAAAAACGAAAAGTGGGTACTTGCTAAAGAGAATACTGGGAAAACCTAAGTGCGTTTGAGGTGATTCTACTTCTATTTTCTTTCTAGTATTAATCATAGAGTATTTGTGGTAAAGTTTTAATTAAGAGTATAGAAACACAGTATGCCAGGCAGAAAAAGAAAGCGAAGAACTAGGGACATTTCCAGCTGGTGAAGCAAAAACTTTCCATCCAGGCCAAAATAAAATATGAATTTTATAGCTGAAAATATTTTTAGTGAGAAATAGTGATCTGGTAGCAAAAAGGATTGTAAGTTTGTATCTGTGTCTGCAGGACTGTTTGAACTGCGAAGAAGACAAAAGAGAAAAAAAACTTGAAATGGTTAAAAACTTTCCACTTTTCAAGAAGAGGTTACCTTTGTGTCAATTTTTTTCTTCCATTTTTATACAAAGCAAAAAGTGATTGAAATCAAAATGGAATATTTTGATATGGTTTGACCTAAAGAATTTATTTGTTCAAAATGTTTTTATGGACCTGCCAGTGAAGAGTAAAATGCATTAATCACAAATCAGTATTGTGGATTGTACTTCAAAAGCAAGTCTACATTGGGATTTCACAATGTGTGATGAAAAAAATAGAGATCAAATTAATAAGGATTAATACAGATAGACATACAAGTATATATATATTTTCATATATATATATATATATATATATATATATATATATATATATATATATATATATATATAGGCAAAATGGCCTTCCAGGACCCAAAGTTCATTTTTTAACCAGTTATTCAGATAGACAGGGTAACTTGTTCAGGATAACAAGCTACAGCAGAAAAACTACAAAAAGTTGCTTACACTCTTATGGGGATTTTGGCACAATGTGGTACTAGAACAATCATTTTTTTTCAAACAGATCTGAATGTTAATTAACTTTCAGTGCTTTATGGTTCATAATTTTTTATTCTGCTAATGCTCTTCATGTGTTTACTCTCACATATCTGAATAGGCCAGTGTATGCTTCTTGTCATAAACATAAATTCCCATGTGCTACGTTAAGCATATAGACAAGCATTTACAAGATGAGTGTGTTATTGGTTGCTCTTACCAAAGTGACTGACTAAAGGCAACTAAAGCTCAGAAAAATGCAGTCTCAGTCTCATCAACATAATGATTTTAAGATAAAAATATCTGGGCTTCCTCTGTATTCAGTCTTGTGTTTACATCAGACATGATCCTCAGCTTCCTATAACCTGAATGAGAAGTAGAAAAAGAAACCAGTGAGAAGGCATTCAGGGCATTGCAGCCAAATTAATGTTAATTTTTTTAATAGGGTCATTCACTTACTCCTTCCAAATATTGAATTACAAAAATCATAGCTTAGATGCACTTCTTATCTGAAAGTTTCACAGGTCTGTGCCAATAAGTTCAACCTAGAATTAAATTTCTCCAGTTTTTAAAGACTGTTTTTATTAACAGCTATTTATTTTGATGTCCAAATTACTTTTTGGATACCTTGCAAAATTTACAGGCAGCTGTAGTCATATAAAAATTAAACATCATTAACCTTAAACCATTTATGAAGTTGCCCTCATCAAGCTTCCTGCTGAATAACAATTTGTCATGCAGCAGTATTGTGGTGCCCTAATTTCTCCTTTTATAAGAAAGGCCTGGGTAATTTAGTCTGTCTTTTAGCTTTCATCATCTATAAAGGAAGCTAGTATTTCTTATATCTATTTTGAGGGCTACTTCTAATGCACCATGGCTTTGTTTCATAACAACTCAGGCTAAAGCTTTGTCCTATTGAAGTTATTTAACAGAGCCCCAAACGAAAGCTCAAAAACTGCTGCGAATTTGCTGACTTTTCTGCACACTCAGCAATTGCAGGCAGTCAGTCCAGGTCAATCACTGTAATCCCATTACATCTAACAACACCTTATTAAAAAATGAAAAACAAATCTCTCTTGTTCTAGATGGAAGGCTCTCAACTACTCTTCAGTATTAAACATATGTATGTATATATATACATATATGCACATACACACACATATAGGAAAGAGAAATCAAGAAACCTGAAATGCAAAGGTATGCATCATACACCTATTATCAAAGCATATTTCCTTGATGACAGTGACATTCAAGCTTAGGAAACAAGGTCAGAAATATATAGTAGCTATAAGTTCTTTTTTTTTTTTTTTTTCATTTTCCCTGTTTTAAAGGTCTCAGAATGACAAAAAAAAATGGTTACCATTGTGTTGATTGCCATTCTCCCTTCAGTTGCCCGTTTAAATTCAGTAGTATTATTCCTGCCTGTACTTGCTACTTGAAATAAGAGCATCTATATTCTGCAGTGCATCTTGTTACTTACCAGTATTCTGGTAGAGCTGAGAATTCTCAGCTGACAAGTCCACCGGGCTCAGTTCCATATAAACCTCCACTAAGACCCAGTCTCCCCCTCCTCCCTGACAAAGAAATTATGGATATGACTAACAACAAAAAGTTCAATAAAATATCTTCCATGTTTTACAGATAGGGGAAAAGGTTAGCAGAAGGAATATGTGACTTGATTCTCAGCGCGCACACAGCCAAATCGAGAACTGACTTTACATCTCCTATTTTCCTAGTGCTGTCATTACAAGACCTTCCATGCTACCTTTGATTGAACTTTCTTTTTATGCTTAACCCATGCACCTACTGTTCAGTATCAGGGGTTCAGATTCTACCGAGTGACAAGGTTAGCACATAAATGTGCAAGACTGTAGATGTAACGAAGATAATTAGTATGTAGAGATGTGCTCAGCATATTTTTACTTTTTTTTCTTCACAGATAAGGTCTACCTTGCCTTTGGATTAAAGAAGAAGCACCATGCAATTCCTGAATATATTCTCCCTGCTGCAGTTTCTTACATGTCTAGCAACCCGCCACTATGCAAACTAAATATGTATGTCTAAAATAAGGAAGAGAATAAAGAAGAAGAAGTAAAAAGGAACTAGTTGATATATGTCAGTTACAGTATTCTGAATTTGTTCTTCTAACCTTGCTAGAAATCCTAGAGAAATTGGATACTTCAGTTAAAAATGACCCTAGGCAATTTTGACTCACATGATGATTATTTGCTCAGAAGTTCACTAAAGGCCTATTTGACTGTGGCAGTATTACAGGAGGTCATATTTTTTCCAAGATGAACTATTCTTGAACAATTTCTACAATTTATTGGGCAGAAATAAGCTCTCTCTCAATATCACCCAAATGTCTTTTTTTTTCATATATTTTTCTTGAATTGTTTTCTGGTTTTCCATCACTATTTCTTGAAGATTTTATAAAGAAGATGCCACATTTTTTCTCAGTAATAGAGTTCCCTGTGCCCTCTGTTACAGTACAGAAAAATTGTGATAGATTATAAGGTCTTATACCACTCAAAACTTTCTTATTTTTGTATTCCAGCATAAAAATCTGGCTCCAAACAGGGCAACAGGTAATTACTATTGTCCAAGTACCTGGAAACTCTAAGTAGGCTATAGACCCATTGTGCTAGAAATTGGACATGTGTTTAGTAAGTCTCTGGTTTAGTTGCAGCCTGAAAACCTGAGAAAATGATCCAAAGGATGAAACTTAACAAGAAATAAGTAAATGAAAATAATGAAATAAAATGTGTGGTGCAATACTATATTCTGCTTTACAATTAGTACTGTAGTTCTGCTTGGAAAAAACTCAGATTGATTGTTCTTGATCTTACATATTTGGTCCTACAAAATTGACTTCCCTCTTTATTTTGTTTGTCAAACTTGTAAAACAGTACAGAGATTTGAAAGCTAATGTAGCAGAAGTAACAGAAAATTGAAATCTGAGAGCTAGCCTCCCATCCATATTCACCAAATCTCATCAGATTGATAGGTAAACCTTGGAAAATCAATCTCTGGATCAAAGAAAACAGTGTTTTGGGAGGTTGCTGAGGAATTAGGCAGAAAAAACTCACCTGAATTGTACTGGAACTTTGTCTGAAGATAACTATTTCTGTGAATTATTTCAAATTTTAAGAACCACTGGCTGATGAAAAAAAATATTTCACTGCAATTTTTCTAATCAGCTCTACTAATTGGGGATTTTGTCTGAGAAAAATAAAATGAAAAATAAATGAAAATTAGTGAAAGCTCTCTTTCCTTGAAGGAACTAATTAAACAAATGAATAGCCAGAAAAAGCAGTATCCGTTTTACCAAGAGGCATTAGGCTACACGCCCTCAAAATCTATGCATTCATTACTGACTCTACTTTTATTGTCACTGTGGAAAGCACATATAAACAATTATAAGTGAACAGGAAGGACATTACAGTTATCAACCACAACACACAATCTTCTATAAAAAAAGTTATACTGAACTCGACTTGCAGTCAATTCTGCTTCTGGCGTCTCTTTAAATCAGAAACTTTAGAGCAAGGGAGACATAAGATTCATAGAACAAGAGTTATTGAATTATGTCCTTTAGAAAATGTATTGAGACAAATAAGTGAGACAAATATGCAAAATAATATATTCTTAAAGAAACTGAAAGAACACTCCACTGCAGTACGGACATGCAAAGACATTCAACAAAGTAGGAAAATTCAAAATGAAACAAAGAAATGATTTTCCTCACTTAAGACATGACTGTGGAGCACGTTACCACGGGGTATCCACAGGACAAGAAATCAGTGGAATTCAAAAGAAGATGAGGAATGTACATGAACTAGCAGAAGAAGAGTTATATCAGTAATTAACGGTTTTGAAAGGAACATAAACTCTATGCTTGAAGAGTTAAAATTGAACTGGAGTTAAAAAGAACTTTCCTGGGCTGATTATTCTCAAATTGTCTATTAGAGGATTTTTCTGAAATTGCTCAGTGACACGGCAGACTAATGGACAAACATAAAACCAAAGATCATATCCAAAATGGCATCTGGTATGTTCGTATTTGGAAGACTCAGTTGTTTTCTTGATTCTGGTCAGTTATCAGTAGGTGGTTGAAATCCTGGTGTGTGAAGTATTTATATGCACTACAGTTTTGTTTCTTATTGCTAGAAAGCTCTTCAAGTTGTGTATAGTATAAGTGACTTCTTCGTGCTGATTATTAGCCGCGTTAAAAAGAGAAAAAAGGTTAAGATAGCTGTACTAAGTGCAATGCTTCTTTATTCTCCATCCTCAGAAAAAATAGAAACTTTTGTTCTACTTTTCCTGCATTTGTATACCTGCATCATGTGTTCCTGTATTTATTGTGTTGCTCAAGTAAATAGTCCTAGACTCTTCAATCTCTCTCTCTGCAGAAGCTGAGATGCATCTCACACTCCTCTGTTTGCAATAGAATGATATAACAGAAAATGATAGTCCACTCACATCATTCTGCTGTAATACAAGATTTTTGATACTATTTCCTATCCCTGTTCCTTATTGATCATAACATTTTGTTTGTTTTTTAGCTGCTGTTGAACGCTCAGTGTGCAAAGTGTCACAGAAGCTTAGTTAGTGGAGTGAGCCATGGAAGACGATGCTTAGTAAGGTCTGAATTTAAAAGGTTTTCATGGAAAAGACAAAGGTTCTTTGATACTTGCTTTCTGTTCCCTGAACAACTGTCTGTATGGTGGGATGGAGAGGGATAGAACAGTTCTTGTTAATAAGTATAGTATTTGCTTACTCCATTTCAAAGCACAATAAAGTCCTTCCCCAATAAAGAGTTTACACAGGTATTTAAGGTTATACATGAGTGTATCTATACCTTCATTGGCATAAAGTAAGCAAGTTTTGTGAACTAAATGGGAGGTTAAAATCATTAAGGTAAAAAATAAATGGAAAAAGATCAGAAAGACTGGAGCCCTAAATGGATAACTTGAGTAACACATTTAAGACATTTTTCAAACCCTTTCTATTAATGATAAGGAAAGAAGACTTAAAATCTTTCCTATATATTACAAAATATATATTCAATATATATATTTCAACCCCACTGAGAGTAATTATCATTCTTATGTCAAACTGCACCTCCTGTTCCCTCTTCCAAATAACTGCTATTATTCCTATTGTGAGCCTTATACAATCCTTTGCTTTCGAATAGTACCAGCATAAATTCATCTGCTTTTCTTCAAGTTCCATTTCATGCTTTCTTTAATAGGAATAGCAGCTCCCCCTCACCTCCCACCCCCAAATTCCCATGTAATTCTTTCTTATACAGCAAAGGTCAATCAACTGTCATTATGTTACTCTTGATACTGATACCATATCATCCTGTAAAAAAAATTAGCTTTGAACAAGGCCGTAAGTCCTCTTGTTCAATTAGTTCCATAGAGATAATGGTTAATGAGTTCAGGAAATGCTTGGGCAAGGAAATCGCTCAAGGGAGTTATTCATTTGAATAGAGTAAGGGGCATATCTAGGACTATCTACATACTTCTTTCAAGGCCACGTCACCTTTCTTTTTGAAGATCTAAACGTGCTGTGCTTTGAAATCTGTTAAGCCAAATGACATTCATGGGTTTCAGATTTGACCAGGAAAGGCAAGAAATCCCTACATATCTTATTTGTATTTTTGGTGCATGAATTGCAGTTCTTATTGGGCCTGATTGATTTAATTTACACTACCTACACTTCAGTGTCCTCCATGCTTTCAAAAGATATCTGCATGCTCAGTAGAATCACAGGATCATTTATGCTGAAACGACCTCAGATGTCACTAGTCCACTCTCTTGCTCCAAGCAGGGTCAACTGTGGGGTTAGACCGGGTTATTCAGGCCTCTACCCAGTAAGATCCTGAAAACCTCCACGGATGTAGGCTGCACAACCCTTCTCAGCAGCCTGTACCATGGCTTGACAGTCCTCATGGGGAAAAAGTTTTTCCTTATATTGAGTCTCAACCTATCCTGTTTCTACTAGTGCCCATTATCTCTTACAAAGAGCATGTATACAACTTTTGATAACTCCCAGTAGGCACCATAAGGCTGCTGTCAGGTTCCCCTGAAGCTGTCTCGGCTTCAGGCTGAACAAGCCCAGCTCACCAGACTGTCCTCGTAGCGCAAGCGCTCCAGCCCCAGCTGCCTCAGTGGCCCTCCATTGAACTCCTTCCAGTTTGTCAGTGTCTTTCGTGCACTGGGGGCCTAAAACTGGGCACAGTATGTATTCTAAGAAGTGCAGAGCAGAAGGGATTATCCCTTCCCTGGATCTCCTGGCTCTGTTCCTGTTCATACAGCCCAGGTGGCTGTTGGCCCCTTTGCTACCGGGGCATGCTGTGGGCCCATGCTCAGTTTGCTGTCCAGCAAGACCCCCCAGGGCATTTTCTGCAGAGCTGCTCCTCAGGCAAGCAGTCCCTAGCCAGTGTTGTTGCAGGTGGTTCTTCCTTCCTAGGTGAAGAACTCTGCCTTTATTCTTGTTGATTTTCATCAGGTTCCTGCTGACCCATCCTCCAGCCTTCCTATGCCCCTTTGGATGGCAGCCCCGCCCTCGGGCATATCAACTGGTCCCCCCAGTTTGGTGTCATCTACAAATATGATGAGAGTGCACTCCATTTCCTTCTCCAGACCATTTACTATGATGTTAAAGAGGACAGGTCCCAGGATAAACCTGTGGAGCACTCCACTTGCTACTGATCTCCAGGTAAACACAACCTGTTAACTGCTATCCACTGAACCTGACCGTTCAACCACTATTTTACACATCCAGTTGTCTACTCACCTAGACTAGAGCAGCTCAACTTGGGTACAAGAATATTATGGGAAACAGTGTTAAAGCCTTGCTAAAGTGAGGCAAATGATATCCGCTGTTCTCCCCTCATCCACAAATCCAGTTATTTTATCACAGAAGGCAATCAGGTTTGTTATGTATGATTTACCTTGGTAAATCCATGATGACTATCCCCCTTCTTCATGTACCTAGAAATGTGCTCCAAGATGACTTGCTCCATGATTTTCACAGGGGTCAAAATAAAGCTTTCAATCAGGCCAGGACTCCATGAATTGTTCCTTTGGCCCTTTTTAGAGATGGGTGCAATGTTTGCCTTTCTCCAGCCATTGGGGACCTTTACCCCACAGTCTGCATAACTGTTCAAAGGTGATAAAAAGTAGCCTTGCAGGGATGTCACGCAGCTCTTTCAGCAACCTTGAGCACCCCACTGGGTATCATGGACTTATTGGGTTAAATCCTTGCAAGTCATCCCTGACTCAACCCTTATCCACTGCTGGTGGTTCTTCTCCTGCTATCTTTAAGCACAGGAGTCTAGGATTCCTTATTAGTAAGGCCTGAGTCAAACAAGTCATTGACTCAGATAAAGGCAGTCACCTCTGCCTTATTTATGTCCACTGCCACTGAATCACCCACCCCCTTTAACAGTGGGCTCACATCTTCTTATGCAGCATTTCATGCACACAGCTTCAGAACACCTCTCGATGAGGTGTGTACCTTTAAACAGAACATGTCCAAAAACTCCTGGAAATACTAATGAAGGTTACTTTGGTCAGAATCATAGAAATATTTAGGTTGAAAGGGACCGCTCAAAACAGGGAGAAGTTTAGAATTAGATCAGATTGCTCAGGGCATTGTTCGACTGAGCTATTGAAACAGCAAGGATGGAGATTCTCCAGCTTGTCAGGACAACTTGTTCCAGACCTTAACCACTTCAATTGTTTATATATATATTTTTTTCCTTATGTCCAATTGAAATTTCTTTTGATGCCAATTGTAACCATTGCTTCTAGTCCTTTCACTTTACAATCCTGAGAAGACTCTGGTTTCATTTTCTCTGTAACTTCTGTTTATATAACAGAGGAGAACAATGAGATTCTCTCTTATTTTTCTTTTCTCCCGGTTAAGCAAACCCAGCTTCTTCAGCCTCTCTTCATAAGTTGCGTGCCCAAATCAGAAAGCTATTTTAAAGTGTACCTCCACCTGACTCTCTCCAGTATATCTATGTCTTTCTTGTGGTAGGGACCCCAAAACTGGGCACAGCACTCCAGTTGTGGTCTCATCTCTGCTAGTTAAAGCGCTCATCATTCCCTGTGACCTGCTGGCACTCTTACTAAGGCAGCTCAGGATGCAGATGGTCTTTGCTGCAAGGGTGCACTGCTGGCTCATGTTCAACTTGATGTCCCTGAGCCCTTTTTGTGCAGGGGTCATCTGTACTAACGCAAGGGACTCTGGTGCAGGAGTTTGTGTTTGCCTTTTTTAAAGTCTATCAGCTCAGCTCTATCCTTCTGGCTAGCTGAGGTCCTGTGAATGGCAGCCATATCCTCTAGTGTATAAACTACTCTGATTTAGTGTCATGAACAATAATTTCAACTAGAATTGGTTTGATTTCATTAAAAGTGCAACAGTCCCACCTGCCACCTCCTCCACCTAGCTATGCATACGTAAGGATTAGCTCGGCTTACAGCTCTTCCATCGTAGCTGCATCACAACATCATGGCCACCTCTGCTGGCCTGTTCTCCTGGCTGAATAGACTGATACCAGACCTTCCTTTCCCCTCACAGAAAATCTGAACTGTGGATTAGGGTTTTCTGGGGAATGTGAGGGCATGGGGATGGGGTTGATTTTGTGTGCATGTGTGCGTAGTTTTTTGTTTTTGTTTTTGTTTTTTAAGAAAGAAAATTAAACTTTTAAATATTGAATTTATTTCTCTTCCATGATCTACTTGGAGCTCATCTAAGGTTCTTTAAAAAATATTTTCTACACAGTTAAGTGGAGACATAGGAATCTACTTATGGCTACTATTTTCCGGAGTAGTATAACATAAGTAAATAACCACCATCAGCAGGACTAGGGCCCTAAAATGCCAGCCATATCTTGAAAATATTTTGACTTCTTTGCGCACTGTCTCTCTGTCTCCATCTTTTTGCCCATTTGTGTATTGGCAATCAAAGTCCATAGTTTTGGACAATTTTCAAAAGAGTTATATATTTACCACTACCCTTTAAAGTTCGTGAGGACTGTTTTTAAAGAAATGGTCTATTTCCTTCTTAAGGGCAAATAACATATACTGAACACAATATGAGTTTAGCTTTGCTTTCCATAGAACCATCATGTTGTAAGTAGCTGGATACTGGAAATTATATTATATTATAATTACACAAAATATGCTTTAACTGTAGAAATGTATGAAGAGAAAATCTTACTTTAACCATTTACTGTCTCCTGAAGTTATCTAAGTCATCATTGCTGCATTTCATGTTTTCCTGTGCTTTTTTATTCCACAGGCAAAACAATGAGATTCAAATGATATAAAACAAATGTAATTTTATGGAAGGCACTTGAATATCAAGATTCACAGCATTTTATAACTTTTGTTGTTATTGCTCAGAGACATTAATTTTTAATAAGACCTATGGTATAAAAAAAATTATGCTTAAAAAGTTATTTTTTTTCCTTACTTAACAAACCAAGAGAAGTAATTACTAGATATAGTAAGAAAAGAACAGATTTCTTTCACCAAAGGAATGCATAAAATGTAAACAATTGGACTGTGGATTCAATTTCTTTTCACATCCTTTTTACATTAACATTAATCTAATGGTTTACTTTTGATTTAGCATTCAATAAGAGATTTCAACCACGGCCAAAATAACTCTGCAAGGGCATTATTGAAATTCTGAAAATGGTAATTTGTAGTAAGGGAAACAAGTGGCAATTATATTCATTTGACAAACTATACATATACAAGTTTTTTCTGCAAAACAAATATATTTAATCTAGTTTGTGTTTATTAAATAATCAACAGAGCACATTTCAATTTTATATAATAAACACTAACAAAGCTGTTTAGTAGTTTCAAAAACAAGCCAGTAAATCTGGTCTGGAAACAACTGCTTTTGTCCATGCTTTTAAATGCTTGCCAAAATTAGGCTCTTTTTTAGGAAAAAAAAAAAGTAATACTCCATATAATCCAAGTGGCCAACAAATTTAACTGAATACAGTATGTTAGAATCAGTATTTTTACATACTGCTTAATATTTGGTAATATTCACCCAAAATGCCCCAGAAGGCACTTAAAAACAGTACTTTGAATCTGTGCCTATTATGAAACAAATTAAAGAGAACCTGGGCCTCCGCTTGTTTTGTCATGCTCTGCAATGTAGCCAGCACAGGGTCTTTGCAACTCTTGCAAACATTCACTTCAACTTTCCTGTGCTCTCTGTCCAGGCAGACACAGTAAAAGCGTTTGGGAAGTGTTTGAACTGATCATATCATGACAGATGTTTAGAAGTACAAGATATAGTGGTGACATTAGTTATAATACTGAATATTTACCTGAAACTATTACAAAATATTTACCAAACGTGTGGCAAATACAAGCCCCTAGAAACCGTGTGATGACTCTTCAGTGACCTGGATGAAGGGACAGATTCCTCAGCAAATTTGCTGATGATAAAAAACTAGGAGGAGTGGCTGTGCTGCCCTTCAGAGGGACCTGGACAGGCTGGAGAGCTGGGCGGAGAGGAACCTCCTGAAGTTCAACAAAGGCAAGTGCAGGGTCCTGCACCTAGGCAGGAATAATCCCATGCACCAGGACAGGCTGGGGGTTGACCTGTTGGAAAGTAGCTCTGCAGAGAAGGACCTGGGAGTGCTGGTGAACAACAGGTTGAACATGAACTAGCACTGTGCCCTTGTGGCCAAGAAGGCCAATGGTCTCCTGGGGTGCATGAGGCAGAGTGTTGCCAGCAGGTCGAGGGAGGTGATCCTGCCCCTCTCAGCCCTGGGGAGGCCACCTCTGGAGTCCTGTGTCCAGTTCTGGGCTCCCCAGTACGAGAGAGACATGGCACTCCTGGAGAGAGTCCAGCGGAGGGCTACCAAGATGGTTAGGGGACTGGAGCATCTCTCCTATGAGGAACGGCTGGTAGGGAGCTGGGCCTGTTTAGGCTGCAGAAGAGAAGACTAAGGGGAGATCGTATCAATGTGTATAAATATGTGAAGGGAGGGTATCAAGAGGACAGGGCCAGACTTCTCAGTGGTGCTTAGTAACAGGGCACAAACTGAAAAACAGAAAGTACCCTCTGACTGTAAAGGAAAATTTTTTTCTATGATAGTGACTGAGTCCTGACACAGGTTGTCCAGAGAGACTGTGGAATCTCTGTCCTTGGAGATATTCAAAAGCCAGATGGAGAAGGTCCTGGCAATCTGCTCTAGGCGACTCTGCTTAAGCAGGACAGTTGGACTAGATGATTATTAAAGGTCCTTTCCAATGTCGACCATTCTGTAACTCTGTGATTCTGTGACTTAAAGATGTTTTTTTAATTGGTAATGATTAGCTGTTAATTCTGAACATAATTACATGCTTCCAAATTAATTTGTTTCTTATAGCTGACACGGGTATTGATAATTTGTTATTCAGTGTCACGAAAGATGTACCTTTTGCAACATTTGCATCACAAAAGAAATATCATTATTTTTAAACCAAAGTTGGACATCAAGTTATTGGTAAATTTAGGTTTAGAGCCCAGCATATGCATTTTATGTTCAGCTTAACTGGTGAGCCTTACAACTCCTGAACTTTCTGTGTCATATACCATTACAATTTTGTAGAAGACTAAATGTTCCAAGATCTTCCTGGATTGTAGCTGTAAAAAATGAGCAACATACTTCTCTTGCTGAAATGCTTATTCTATTTTTTTTTTTTCGTCTTAGTGAAGTATTAGAAGAATTACATCTAATTTAGTGGCTGCCCTTCTCAAGGAATCTTCCACTTACATAATGAAAACACTTTGGAGTATGCGTCTGGTGGCTTTCCACTATTGCGTTAATGGTAAAAAAAACTTATGAAATATTTCCTACTCATACAAGTTTATACCTCTTTCTTGACTAGTTGTGAACAAAAAGGAAAACATTCAAAATTATCTATCTCCTTGAAAGTTTGTGAAACCAATCTGCTAACCATAATTGTTGCAAAATAGGAAATAGTACAAACCTTTTTCCCAGTCCACTGCTTGCAAATAGAGATTTTGCATTTTCTACTCAGACAGGCAGTAGACATGATTTTGATTAGAAATCAAGTCTTGAGGAATCAAGAACTGGAAGAATTTGTACCATGTTAGTAAAGTCAGGAGTTATTTATAAGCTACCATTTCTTCAACTTCGGTTACATCTCCACAACTAGTCCGGAATAACAATGTTGTATTTAATTTCTGTCTTATCATAAAAGACAAACTCTCAGATTTCACAAATAACAATGCATCTTGATGCTGTGATAGCAGCTACCGTTATTGTGAATCTTGTCTATTTTGTTGCATAGACAGGAGACAGTGTCCGTATCTTCTGATATCTAGTGGTATGTGTTGATATAATTTGTTCTCAAATAAAAACAAAATGCCTTTTAAAATTGGTCAGCTTATTTCAAATACAATATTTTTCACTGAAAAACAACATATTTTCTTAAAATAAAAAAGAACCTTTCCAATATAGTCAATTTTAAAAGAAATAATAATCTAATTTAATGTTATTGACTTGTTCTCTATTCCTAAATTCTTATGCCCCAAATTTTGAAAGAAAAAAAATGAAAAAACGTGAGTGGAAACAAAAGACTAATCTTTCTCCTTCACTTACATCAAATGTTACTGCTGAACAAAATAACTTTGTTAAAGCTCCGGTGGATCACATTTTACAAATTACCAAACTTCCCAAAATCTTATCTCTTTTGGCATGGGAAAAAGCATAGGACAACAAACCAGCTGTTTTGGAGCCCATACTCACTGAAGACCCTCTCAAGTCTCTGTCCAGTTTTTCATTTGTTGCCTCCCAGAGTCCCAAATGGCTGTAGGTAGTTTGATTCATAGTTTAATTATTTGAGAATCATGAAGGAAAAGGAAAAAGGAAAGAAAAAAACAAAAAACAAGAGTTTGCAAAGGAATGTTTACAACCAGCCATTTTGTTGTGAGATAAGCACAAGAGAACAAGAGTTTTATGCAAAGCAATAAACAATTGTTTGTTATTAAGGATCATTCAGAACTGGAAACGCAGTCAGAGATTTTTTTTTCCCCATCTTGTCTTAATTTTAAGTAAACTTTGTGAGTAACATGAGCCTCTACATGACATAACTATTTGTTATTGCAGAACTTCTTACCAGTGCAAATCTTCAGAAGCTGGAATACTACTATTCCTATGCGATGATGTCCCTTCCAGTTGGGTCCCATGTGCTTGGCTCCTCCTGTATGTGCATCAAAGCGAACCCTCCTTGCTGCTGGCTGCGGTCAGTCTTTCCTGTGTGCAACATGTTCAGCTTCTCTTTACTCATAGCCTCAGTTTGAGAACTTCGGTCCCAATCACAGCAAGCTCATATACGTTACAGCCTTACCTAACAGAAGGCAGAAAAATAGGTCACTTCCTATACCAGCACAAGCAGCTTATCGGAGTTTTTAGACGATTTTTTTGTGGATAGCTTTTCCTAAGTGAAAAGCACCCCTCCACGTCTTTGCAATATATCATAGCTGTCATAGCCTGGGAACAAACACAGCAAATCAAAGTTCTTGAAACACGCAATGCAAAGTGTTTCTAGATGCTAAATGGGGGTTACAGACAACAGTAGCAGTTAAAATAATAGTTTTTACACAACTAGAATGAAATTCTTGAAAAGAGATAAATATAATCCCAAATTATTACAGAATTCCAGGTATTATCAGCAAATGCTTGTCTGAAACTAGACTGGCTAGTTGCTTACATCATACTCCTCTGGTTAATCCATACCCTTATGCCAGACTATGCTGATAGCTACCACTGAATCATATCTCCCTTTGTTAAAATTCTGAAATCTGCTAAAAATGAAGTTTTAATATAGAATTTCTGAGCCTAACGCTGGAGGTAGGCATCTTGCCAAAAAGTGGAATGTTTTATAACAAACAGAGTTGAATCTCCTTTTTGGGAATGGAAAACACTTTCCTTATAGATTTGGAACAGCTGGTGTTCTATGAAGACCTTTATAAGACAGACTACCTTCTCTAGACAACTACAGTGTCTGTTTGGATGCGTAAAACTAATATGACATGGAAACTGAGGCATACAACTAGTACAGAGTAAAAACTGGGATGTACCTTGTAACTTAATGTGTCCTAATACTGAAAGGAAAAGTATCAAAAGAAAAAAGGAAAAAAAAAAAAAAACAGAACTAATACAAGGCAGACAAAAGAAAAGTATCTGTAATTATTTGAAAAACTTCAGAGGTTTAGTTTACAATTTTACAGGTTTTGAAAATACATCTTTATGTGTGAACTGACAGATTAATACATTGTGCAAAATCCTGAGCTTGAAAGAAAAGGATAGAAAAATAAAATAGAAATACAGTGGAAGACAAAACTTCTCAGTACTGTGGAAAATCAAATTCCATGCAAAGACAGGTGTAGATTTAATGCATAATATTGCCATATATTGAAATACAATATTATAAATATTATATGGGCACACCGAGTTCAAACGTTTACTTCAAGAAAAGACTTCCAACATACCAGTGTATCAGTTCAAAGTATATGATTTCCAGTGTTGGAATGGGAGTCTGTGGACATGAATTAGTCTGGAATCTATTTCTACAACTGGAATTTGAAATTTAATGGCTATCTCTTTTGCCAGTTGTTATATAACATCACTGCCAGTGCTGCCTCAGCAATTACCAGGAGAGCAATATGTAGGAACCTTTTTAAAATGATCCTTTATCAGTCATTTTGGAATGTAATTTGCTTTAAAGATTCCAGAAAGTCACACAAGCAATCATTATCAAATATGATCACAAACACCGCATGGCAATGGACACAGAGCAATTTCAGGAAGTGACAGAGGCAGAAAATGGTCCCAAACCAGTAATTCATAAACTAATATCCAAGACCTTTACAAATAGACCTGTGGGAGGAAAAAAAGGGCACAAAATAATGAATTTTTTTTAATTTTGATAGCAAATTTTAATTTTTAAGTGGTACAGGAGATGAAAAATATATATGAGACACAAGGCTAGAAGGCCTTGAAAGTAATAAGCTGATGAAGCTGAATTGCTAGCATAGAGATCTCTATGATATTTCTAGAGGTGACTAAGTTCCTTGGATGAATGAGTGCAACATTAATTGTGAGTTTTAATTGAGTTCTAGGGACCTGTATGAAAAGTAGAAAAGCATCAGCAGGCAGAACTGAGTAGAAGCCACCCTGAACGAATGCATCCAGGATTTCAAATCTTCTTGCCATGCCCATTCTAAAGATTTAAAAATCCATAGTGTTTTTTGGAGTGGGTGGAGGATAAGGGAGGGGAAAAGCATAGTCTGGCCATGATTATTAGGGCTCATGCACATGAAGGCCAATTTGGGGCCAATTTTGAAAACGTGCAAAGACTAAGACAAGAGGAAGTTATTCTCAGGATCTAGGCAACTGTATTCATGTCCAGCAAGAGAAATGTAGACACTGTGATCTTCACATGCAGCTTACGTGATTTCTTTTGGTACGTAAATATGCCTATCTCGAGAATCTAATCCTTAATTTCATTTGATGAAGTGGAAAGTCTATGACTGAGCACAGAACTGGGACCAGATACGTGAAGCTTAGTGCTTTCCTCACTGAATCATTCTTCTTTTCCTGTTCCAGACATACTCAAGTTTGAAAGTGTTCCTCTGCAGCGTCTCTGGGGTATGCTTTGTTTTGCAATTCACAACTGTGCTTGTGAAGTAAATACCAATAGCTCTCACACAGAGCATATAAAATATTTGCCTGGCAGCACGTACAACAGCTTTGTTGCTCTCCTGCACTGCTCTATCTACGTTTTCTAACCTTCAGCCACCAATTCTACAGATGTGAGGCTGGTTTGATCTTCATCTCCATTCAATCTGTTCTCATTCTCAGCAGAGCAGGAATCTCCAAGGGATGTCTGCTATTGTGTGCCTTTTGTGAAAGGGACGCATGCCTGCAGAGGATTAAACCAAACGTGTTTGAAATGATTAAACTCTTTTTCACATAGTCCTGTGACTAAATACATGCATGATACTTTGAATGTATACCTCAAAGAGTTAGAATTTTTTTTTTTACCTTTTTATCAGAGAAAAGATTGAAGCTGTTTAACATCTTATAATTACTATAATTTGCTTTGAGACTTTATTTCATTTTACCCTTTGGTCACTTAATGACTCATTTACACTTTTAAGTGAAATCATTCCTTTTTTTTGTTTCACATAGAGACCAAAAGGAAAAGGATGAAGAGCCTTCTCTTTGTCAAGCTCTTTTTCCTTCATATGTATCTTTTTCTAGTGCTTGATCTTTCTTTTGCCATCAGACATTCCTCTGATTAATTGCCTTGGCCTGCCTTCTCCTATGGTGTATAATATTTGCATAAAAAAAGAAAAATGAAAAGCACAATTAAGAAACAAAAGCCTTCTAATGCCATCTTGTTTTTTTTGCATATGTTAAAGGTAATATGAAGTGATGAGTTACCTCGTGTTAGTGCTTCATAACAGTCTGTTACATTTATTATTATTTTTAAATAACTTCCTAAAATAATCACTCACTTGAGGAAACACATAATAAAAAAAAAAAATGAAGATGCTAAGATAGTGTAACAAGTTAAAGAAGTGAAAAGATATTACATAGTCTTTGCTGTTCAGTTCTCCAGAGAGAATTCTCCTTTACTGTTTTCTATTTTATTATAATAAGATTGCATGGGGATTCAGAATACAGATTTATTGTCTTTGTTAGTTTCTTTCTGGTATTGTCACTCATGTCAATATTTTTGAATCACTGTAGACGTGATATGTATATATGCCTATATTCGGTTATGTGCACATGGATATGGATATATGTTTACATGCAGAGACAAACAATCTTGAGAAAAGCATCTTGAAAAGAGCATTAGAGATTGAAGGAAACATAAAAGTTAACACAATATATAGTTAACACAATACATTCTTCCTGTTTTAATCTCACAAAGACATTTCTTAAATGATGAATGTTTACCATTCATCCTGAAAGTCATCCTGCTTATGGTGAGCTTCTTGCTGACTGCAGGAAGTCACACCCTCGGCAGGCTAAATTGGCATCTCTCCGTCAGTAGCCATAGAACTACACCAAAGGACAATCTGTCCCCATACAAGCATCAATCATACAGGCACTGATTTTTCATAGCCTTGAAGCCAGTGTAATCCGTCATGTGTAGGGGGAGCAAAGATACAGAACGAGTGCAACTCTCATTGAAATCTTAATAGCCATTGTTCACAAACAGAAATGAGCACTCCCAATGCAGGGTTCAACAGAATTAGGTTCAAAGGATTTAACAGAAACAGAGGACTCTTGAAATATTCAGAACATTAAAAGGAAATCATAAAAAATCCACAAAATGACAGGATTTTATCTTCAGGGATTTGTTTGTAGATATTGTTTTGGACAGAATTACCAGGAAAAGGTGGTAACTGCTCGCTTTCCTACCATGTATCTAGGGTTCACTACAGTACCTGAACAAGCATTAAATCCCTATGACACGGATACTAACTCTACCAAATATCCCTAACGTGTTATAAATAGTATGCATGAGCTTATGGGTTTACAAAGTCAGAAATATAGAAAAAAACAAAGAAACAAACAAACAAAACCCAGTGATGTGATGATTTTATTGTGAGCATCTGTATTTAGCTAGACAGTTATGCTACCACCTTTGTTTCAAAAAATTTCTCATCTGAAAGCAAGCCAAAGTCATAAACTCAAGCCAAATGATTGTTCTGAATAGAAACCAGAAGTTTGACAGTGCCACGTGGCTTTTGACTCCCCACCAAATGCCAAATGTATATCTTAGTGCAGTTTAACATTGAAGGAAAACAAAACATTAAGCCTTCTTCCTTGGAAAACAGCAACCTTGATAGCCAGGAACCAACTGAAACAATCTTAGAATAAAGTTTTGTGCAAAGCTCCACACGTAAAGCTTTATTTGAAGCTCTGGAATATAATTATAATTAAGACTTCAAAACATCTTTTTCATTACATTCAGGAGCTTAGATTGTGTAACTTATTTGCATTTGAGATAAAAAGAGATGCATATTTTGTATGTTGAAATTAGGTTTGTAAAAGCATAAGCTCATTCCCAATGGCAAGTATTACTAACTCCAATTCCAGTTATGAAACACTAAGTTATTTTCAGGTGGGAGCAAGTTCTCCTAATTGGCTTTCTATATCAATGCTCTAATGCCTATTGTTGCTTTCCTTTCTAGAAATTATGCTAAAATGGTTGAACTAGGAAAGTCTGAATTTGATTTAAACTGGAATTTAGGTTTAATAATTAGAATTGTCTGGCATGACATTTTCAGTTTAGTTTTAACAGTGATAAAAACATGGCTATAATTTTAGCCAGGTTTTTCCAAAAATGCTAGAGAACCCTACAGTTGATATGCGCTTCCAAGCTTGCAAGGCTTTAGTGCTGGACTTCTCAATATCAATTATTTCCTAAAGATTTCACTATTTTATACCACAACATTCAGAGGGCTGCTGTGCTCACATGACCTTGTCGCATTGAACAAAAATGTCTTGCATTTTGGAATCTTACCTTTGTCAGAGTGACCAAACTTATACAGAAAACACTGGGAACTGAAATTCTGGCTTTGTTTTATGTTGCAAGGGCAAATGCAGCTCTACTTGAAGAGGTCGGAATGGCAACCACTATGCAGTGCACCCATGTCATGCTGCCTGGTGCAAATGGAAAGGAGACAAGAATAAGAAGGAAAAAAAATCAAGAAAAATCAAAACAAGCCAAAACATACACAAATGAATTTGCTTGCATAAGCTTTCACACAGGTATATGTGATACATATAGTTCTTTTCTGAGAGAGTTAAATCTCTAAGCATTCTAAGCCCTTCAGGGTTCTAATCATCTATGTCCGATCCAATAAAGCTTCTCTTTAGATTGCTCTTGCCTCATAGATTAGAAAGGATTAAAGCTATGGTACTTAGAGTTGTGCATGTGTATAAATCACAGAATAACAGAATCACAGAATGGTTGAGGTTGGAAGGGACCTGTGAAGATCATCTAGTCCAACCCGCTTGCTCAAGCAGGGTCACCTAGACACGTTGCCCAGGATTGTGTCCAGACACCTTTGGAATATCTCCAGAGAGGGAGACTCCTGGACAACCTGGTCCAGGGCTCTGTCACCCTCACAGTAAAAAAGTTTTTCCTCATATTTAGACAGAACTTCTTGTGTTTCAGTTTGTGCCCATTGCCTCTCATCCTATCATTGGGCACCACTGAGAAGAGTCTGGCCCCATCCTCTTGACACTCTTCTCCAGGCTGAACAGGCCCAGCTCCCTCAGCCGTTCCTCATAGGAGAGATGCTCCAGTCCCCTAACCATCTTAGTAGCCTCTGCTGGACTCTCTCCAGGAGCTCCATATCTCTCTTTTGTACTGGGGAGCCCAGAATTAGACACAGTACTCCAGATGTGGCTTCACCAGGGCTGAGGAGAGGGGCAGGACCACCTCCCGCCACCTGCTGGCAATGTTCTTCCTAATACACCCCCAGACATGTCTCTCTCATACTGGGGAGCCCAGAACGGTTGGCCTTCTTGGCCACAAGGGCACACTGCTGCCTCATACTCAGCTTGTTGTCCACCAGCACTCCCAGGTCCTTCTCCGCAGAGCTGCTTTCCAGCAGGTCAACCCCCAGCCTGTCCTGGTGCATGGCATTATTCCTGCCTAGGTGCAGGACCTTGCACTTGCCTTTGTTGAACCTCAGGAGGTTCCTCTCCGCCCACCTCTCCAGCCTGTCGAGGTCCCTCTGAAGGGCAGCACAGTCTTCTGGTGTGTCAGCCACTCCCCCCAGTTTCGTATCATCAGCAAACTTGCTGAGGGTGCACTCTGTCCCTTCCTCCAGGTCATTGATGAATAAATTGAACAAAACTGGACCCAGGACTGACCCCTGGGGGACACCACCGGCTACAGGCCTCCAACTAGACTGCACCACTGATCACAACCTTCTGAGCTCAGCCATCCAGCCAGTTCTCAATCCACGTCAGCAAATACTTTGCTGCACCAGCTTTCTATAAGAACAAGCCCTCTGTCTCTGGCATCTCTGTTGCTAAACTATGACAACAATTGTGCTAACTAGAACTATAGCTGCTTCATACAAGGTATAAGAGCATATTAAAAGCCTTCGTGACACTAAGCATCCTTCCTCTTTAATGGGGCATTATACAATGCATCTGCAACAGACGAACCTGCTCCTCTCTGTGATATTGCAGTGTTTCCAAGGGGATCTCCAGGCACCTGTTGCTGATAAATGCCAGTGGTCTGTGAAGCAGGAGTATGGAATGACCTTGTTATGGATTTCTCCTGTTGTGGCCATGGGATTACCCTTAGACTTTTTCATATTTTGCAAAATATTGAAGGGAATTCAGTTTACCCATTTTCCATAGATCTCCACAGACCCGCTGTGTGCAGAGCAAAGCAATAAATACATCCTCTTAACTGACTTGCATTTCCCATCTTCGCATTCTGCAGAACTCCTATAAGCTAAGCACTGATTTTACTTGCCTTTTTTTTTTTTTTTTTTAACTTCAATGCCTTGGTGTTTAAATTTGGCTGCCTATTTTGGATGTTGCTCCAGGTTTGATGGACACATGAAAGAATATGTATTGAAACAGGAATTGGATTCCAGGTTTCACAAATGAAGGCTAGTGCTGAACCCATAGTGCCTATAGAAAGTTAAACAGGCAAGCTAGAAAACACAACACTAAAATGCGTACATTCTGACCCCCAATTTTGGCCTGACTACTCTTCAGGAAGGAGATGTCTTACAAATAGCTTTCCACCTTTAGGAATATTTGCTAGTATTAAGGATATATTGCATAAATGCCAATTTTTGTGCTATTTTACATTTTATTTATCCTAAACTCTCCGACAAATATCATCCAATTTTGCTGATTGTAGCCAAATTTTCAAGTTGCTCTATTGCTTTTTCTTTATGGACTTCGGTCTTTGCAAAGACCACACATGAGAAAAGCCATTAGAAGTTGATTTTTTCTCCATTCAGGTTAATAAAGATCAGTTTAAAAAAAAAATTACTTAACTGCACTGGTAATTCAACATCTTCTGAAAACGTCAATATAATTTTTCTGACTGCTTTTCATTACATCTATGAGCAATTATAGCAAGCTAGAATCTCTGATGGTCTCCATTTTACACTGCTGTAATTCCACTTTTTCATGAGGATAAAAAGAGACGCAAGCTCACAATCCACATAATTTTAACATTCTTGAATCAAAGAATTAAAAAAATCTAAATTCTCTTTTATTTTTGTTGCAATTTTCACAGCATCACTTTCAAAAGACTCCAGCATTAAATATGAAATGTATTTGGTTCAAAGAACAGGAAGGAACAATTCATTCAGCACAGAGCTTGCATGGGAGCATAGGATTAGGAAGTTAGATGCAGCCACTCAGAAGTAAGAGTAGACTAATCTATGCTGCTTCCTGGAAGCATTTGAAACCTGCTTTGACTGCATGCTGTTCCAGTGACTCCTCGCCGACAGGACTCAGGCTAGCTACTTTCAAACTACCTTGAATATATAACAAATGTTCTAGTCTTGCATGCATACACACACAAGTGTTTGAGCATATGAGAGAGCTGGCAGCTGTTTGGCCCTGCATTTGAGAATTTGAGAAGAATCTGCCAAAGAGAAAAACATGTCTCCACCATGGTGCAAAACTCTGGCACTCTTTCTAGAGCAGTACAGCATTCACAGCTTCTGTGGATGAGACACAAATGGGGTCATGAGACTGATGTGTAATAAGCAAAAAGGGTACAGCAAATACCACCAGGAGTGAGTAGTTAGGCATAAATAGGCCTAGGAAAGACATTACATTGAACTGCAGATTAAATAGTATTCTCTTCTTCATAACTCTCAGAAAAAAGAGAAAATTATTTAAAATGTTATTATGTCTTTAGAAGTAAGGTAAATACAAATACATATGGAGAGATTAAAATATATTTTATTCTTTTTTAGGAAAAAGCTAACTTGTTTGTTTGAAGAGCAGGAAACCAGCCCTAAAGGAAAATTTCTTCTGAAAGACATACTTCTGAAAGTCCCTTCACTTTTGTAAGAGTATGATCTATATATACAACAAGGAGACTAACATCAAACTTGCCTGGACTAAGAAAACTGAGATTTTCCTTTAGTTGCTAGCTATATCTTTCTCTACATATCTTTCACAGTACAAGTTATTCTGAGAATATCTACTCAGTTTGGTGGTGGGCCTAGAATATATGCTTCCACATGGCTCAATGAGAAAGCACAGAAAAATCTGTATCCATCTTTTGTCTTTTCCTTTCACCTTTTACTGCCTGCCTGCTTCCTCCTACTTTTTCTCTCTGACAATACTGTGAAGAACATAACATTTTCTGGGGGAGCAAAAAGCTGTTTCTCAGCCTGGTGTATGCTTTGCCCAGATGTTTGGGAGAAAACAGCTTCTTGTCTTTAGCCTTGAATCTGACCCTGTGCAAAGACAAGCAGAGCTGATACAGAAAGATATAGGGAAACATCTGAAACGGCAGCATTTTCTCTTCCTCGGGAGCACAGGCTTACTTTCTGTGGCAAGGAAGGCTCTGAGCAGTTAAGGTATGAGGTGCTTTTTCTAACAGATGTATTCAAGAGAGAGGGGAGGAACAGGACTAGAGCAGCAGTAGAAAGATCCTGGAAATCAGTAGAGAAAAGAAGGGAGAGGACAGACTAAAATGTTTGAGAATGCTTGGCCTAGAACTTTCCATAATCCCCTTCTCCCCTATTTTTGGCTCTATTTTTGAAGGAATAATTGTATGTAACCCTCAGGTAGAAACAGATAACAAGCAGCATGAGATTAGACAGAGAAACCATTCAAAGAGTGTTTCATGGCTTGTCAAGAAGAATCAGTGAGCGCTGAACCAAGTATCAAAGACCGTCTAATTTGCAAATATGTGAACCGTACAAAGTGGTCTTAAGGGGAGTGAGTGAAAATCACTTGACAATTCACTTGACATAACGACAATTGAAAAGGTGACAAGACCTTTTTGCATTTCTAACAGACATAATTCTCTAATACATAGAAAGCCCTTTATGCTAGAAACAAATAACAGTGTTATCAAGAAAATTACCAAAAATATCCTAAATTTCACATAATTAAGTTGATGGATATTGTTCATTTACTAGATAATCAGTACTAGATATACATAGCTTTTAATATATAATTTTTGAAAAGAGAAGTAATTGAAAGTGATATTTGATTAGGAAAAAAAGAGGCTTCCAAGGATCTAATTTAAAGGGAATTCATCTGAGTTTTAGATACCTGGAGCACACTGGAAAGATTTATTTTTGAATCACTGGCTGCTAAAGAGCTTCCTAGTTGTATCCTGGAAAGGATAACAAAGTCTACGCAGGAGATAGAGATGTGACTGCTCTTCTGCAGATCTCATCAAACTAAGAGTTGATGATGATTAGTATGTTCTGTGAGCCCTTTGTATGACAGAAGAGGATTTCTTTTAGTGCTAAAATACTGTTTCCAATATCTTCCCTTCTTAGCTGGTCTGTGAGCTGCTTGTTATGATATGATGACTCTATATGCTTTCACTGCCTTTGTTAAAATCTTTAATGTTTTTCCCATAGTTTTGAAATACTCTTTTTAGGTGGTACCTTAGCTGCTGATGCAGTAGCATGACAAAGTAATGTGCAAAGAAAGGCAGAGACATGTACTGAACAAATAGTTCTGTTATCAGCTAATGAATTGACAGTAGGAATTGCACATGACAGAAAAGCCTGCATTGAGGAATGGATTCTCTCATGTCTAATAAGGTGTGAAGGCTACCTGAATCTGTCTCCAAATTCCTAACACAGCTTTCCTGTATTGATTCTCTCTTATGTACTGTGCTCATTCCAGATCTTTTCCTTCCATGGGGGCATTCTTATTCTGGTATCCATTTTCATGAGCTGTGTAGGACACAGCACGTTTGGACACCCATTCAGCCGAAATTGGCAACGGATGCAAAAATTACTTAGAATTTTCAGAGATATATATGCAGAAACAGTATGATCATATGAGCCATATTTCCATAGGAATCAAAATTATGAAAGAAGAGTTGTATTTGTAAATGAAATAACCACAATCTATGGGGGATAAATGACCATATATGTCAGGGATGAATATGTGTGTAAATTATAGAAGCATTTATTAAGTAGTTCTGTTAAAATAGAGGTGATATCAGTCTGCTTTTACTCAGGCTGTTCATAATACGTGTACTTGGGCAAATCTCCGTAATGTGTAGAATGTTGAAAAGCAATAAATATACTTAACTTTACATATCAAATATCTCAAACTAATTGTCATAATAGGAATTTGGAAACTGATATAAAAATATATGACAAAAATATTCTTTTAGGTGGATTTATGGCAAATCTCTAGGATCTTTTAGTTCCTCATTAGGGCTGGGTGCAGAAAATCCCTTGGTGTCCTTGCATTAAAATATCATTGTACATTAATGATGATTATTTTTCATACAGAATATGAAATTTCCGAGTATGAAGGGAAGAAATCCCCCAGTACGACCTAGATTGTCCTCTGTCAGCTATATAACTTGTGCCTTTTGGCCTTTCTCTACTAATCAAAGGCCTCTGACATATTTCACGTTCTGAAGAGTGTAAGAGAAAATAAATACGGTAAGAGTTAAAGACAGGTATTTGTTTTCTTTGCTCGATCATTGTATTTTTTAAACTAAAAGTTATTTTCTTACAAGGTCTTTGCAGTCTCCGTTAATCTTTTCTTCAGCTGAGTCTGCCTCTTAGCGTATTCCTGCCTGCCATTACATGCTCCTAGCAAATTCTCGAAGCGGCCCGTGCATTTATTTTTGACAGAAGTTGGCCTTAAGACAAAATTCAGATCAATATCCATCGTACAACAGTTGTTGACTAAGCCAATGTCTTCTTCTTCCAAACAAAAATACAGTGGGCATGCTGCATAATTTTACAATTTGCTCTTTTATACTAGGACACAGCTGTATAATGCCACTCTGTCTCTTGCCACCTTGTGGTTGTTTTGCATCATTGCAATCAACTATGTCGGAGCACACACTGAAGGTTATTGTTTTCCTTTGCTGAAATCAAATATTTAAGGGTGTTCTCCTCCTCCATTCAGTTATCTACCTGCTAGCTGCTACAGCTGACATTTATATCTGACAACTTGCTTTTAGGAAAAGACAATGAACTTGTTTACTACACGCTTTGAGCTTGGTAGATCGTGTCAAGTGTACTTTCTTTGTGTTGGCTTTGTCTCGAGAACTTAACTAAGTGTGTCTTAAAAACACAAGATGGACAACCTGAAAACAGCCTTCAGAGCATTTCTTGTAAATTAAAGTGTTAAACCTCTAAATGGACACCAAGAAATCCAAGGACTATTCTCTCTTCCCTTTTTCCAAAGTCCAAGTTGGAGAAGGTCAATGAAAGGACTGGTACTGATTATTGTTGGGCTTTATTTGACAGCTAAGCACCTTGTAACAGCACAGATTTACCTACTCGGGCTACCTCTGTAGATCACAGGTAGCTCACAATGTGAGCTAGGGATATGAATGCCAAAGAAGAAAAATAAACTTTCTTTTATTTTTTTTTTTCTTTTAACACCTAGATAACAGTAAATACTGAAAACAATGGTACATCTTTAAGCTTAGCTGCATCTGAAGTGCGAGTGCTGCATCCTGGCCTGGAAGTAGAACTTTTTCTTCACTTGGGATTCATATATATCTCTGGAGTCTCTCTTGAGTTTAAGTCATACAAATATATATATTTTTTTTTAACTAAAAAAGATACAGAAAGTGAGACTGCTCCTTTTATTCAGTTTACGAGTAATCTTATTCTGTGTGGTTAAAGTGGTTTTAAGTTTCATCTTAAAATTGGAAATGTGAACCTCCATCTATAGCCTAGTGGTTAAAGCCTTTGGGAAGGAAGAGAGTGGCCTGGAGGCCCTTCTTTAATCTAATCAATACTGAATATTAAAGTATTCACAAAATGGAGCACCTGGTCTTTTTCATCTCCCAGATGAATCCATCAACTATTTTAATCATGCTCATTTTGTCTTCTATGCCAAATGAATGTTCATCGATCTCATGTAAAGTGGAGTGATTCTAGCTTAAGAAAAACAAAAGGAAAAGCACTTCCTTTCCCTAGACTCCACCTCAGCATTGAGATTAGGGGATAGTCGTAGGAAGCATATTTTTCAATTCTGTAAGCAGAAGGACCAGAACAGCTACCTCCCATAACCCAGGCCCATGCTTTTTTTCCACTGAGCTACTAGATAAAAGTACACCGAAGAAGGGATAGGATGTGTTCCAAGCTTTGCTGTGTGGAACCAAACCATATTGAGTACGCTCTGAGAAAGTCCACAGAAACTAGCCCTGTCGGTGAGATAAACAGAGGAAGGTCTAGCTTATGAACTGGAACATGATTGAAGCATGAATTAGGTTTAGAGTTTCTCAGTTTTAGCATGATTCAGCTCAGGTGTGCTGCAGGGTTTTGGAGGTGAATGTCCTCTTGAGCATTTGCAATAACAAATAGCCAAGTAATTCAATATCTTTGCACACCATCTATTTTGCATGATATTGAATCAAGACTTTATTTTTCTCCTTGATAATAATTTACTGTATCTTTTCTTATTCCTCTAATTTGGAACTATTTTTCTTCCCAAATAAAAGCTTCACAAAGCTATTAGTTATGTGGGAGTTCCTAGCAGGTAAGTCTTTAATTATTCATTTTGATGAGTGTGACCACTGCTGTGAGAGCCCCAGGAGGATTACAAAAGGACCATTTGGTAATAAATATTCAACAATTTGTAATGTTTCATTCCGATTCATGCCCCAGTACCCATCAATGGCTGGACATGTCCATTGTCCATACATAATGTCTCCTTTCACCATCATTTTACGACATCGAAATCATGCCTCCAGCCATCTTGAAACAGAAAATCAACAGATTTTTAAAGTCACCTTGTCAACTCTAAGACTACACTTCAGCCTTGTAAGTCCCTAAACTATCTTTATGTGCTTATTAAAACTTATAAATGATGCTTCTACTTCAGTGCAGTTGCTGTCATTTCCACTGCAAGATGATTTGGTTCATTCTTTGCAAATGAAAGCTATGCAAAATTGAAAGATGTGTGGAAAGATGATAGTGGCAGCAGGGAGCATGTACTTAAAAGGATAAGAATGATTGTTGGGAAGTATCTCCAACCTTAACCACACAGTGAGTAATCAAATACAATGGATTTAGAATCTAGTGATGTGATTTATTTCTTACATTATCAGGCAAATTCATACAATTCTTGTCAAGGTGATTTTGCATATATTTTTTTTTTTCCTAAGCAATAGAAATATGAAAACCACACCTCTACCAAATATATGTGAAGATATGAATCATCATAACTTTTTAAAAAGTGTTTCAAGCTGTCATTTTTATTTGTTCAAATCAACCCCTGATTCCTGAGAAAGAATTGAAAACTGAATGAAAATTGACAATGCCTTTCTCATTTTAAACAAACCCACACAGAGGAGTGAAACTTTATACGGACAGGTGCAGCTTCTATAAATGCCTATGTTAAAGAGGCATTAACACTGAAGTCTAAGCTGAACTGAGTTTGGCATCAGAGAGAACATGGAGAAGAACATGACGCTCAATATGAGGTTATAGTTACTACAAATGAGCATATCTCAATAGAAATCAGTTATCTTAATTTTTTTTTTGCTTCAGCCTTCTTCATTTCTCCTTTTTCTGATGGAAAAGAATATAAGGTTCTTCAAATGAGATTAAAAAGTGTGAAGAGAGTTAAAAAGGAAGATAAGGAAACAGTTGTAAAAATCGACAGTATAAGAAATAAGTACAAGATTACCTTGGATATCTCCAATACTGAAATTAAGAATAGTTATGCCCTCATTTACATTTTCAGTAGCAACACCAAAATCAACAGCATGATGTAACCAACTGCAAAAGAGTGTAAAGTAAAGCAAAAGAGATTTTTTATATTAAAGATTCAAAATTTGCCAAATCCTCAAAGTAGTTAATAGCTCTCCAAAACCTGAACTGGCTAAAGCATATCTTGATAGGTTTAACAAAGTAGTTAGCTTGACTATTTATCACTAAAAAAATGAGTCTCTCTCCTACCTACAATTTCTCAATGACTGAAATAATCCAAGAAACAAGAAATGTTGGTAGTCATTGAGACTGGATAGATTTTACTTAAATTTAACATTCTGAAAGTTAAGCATCTTGCTAGGCTAGTTGACAAGGCTCCATCTATAGCCCATGCAGGGAGAGAGGCACCTCCAGAAAGTAATTTATCAAGCAGTAAGATTCTATCTGAGATAGGATAAATTGTCCTTAGGACATAACTGTCTCTTTCTCTTGACAATAGAGAGAGATTGCACAAATCCCTCAGGTGCAATGCCTTAATATTAGATGGTTAAAGATAGGTGAGCTGAATCCTACCCTAAGTTTCCCAGGTTGTTTTGAATTACAAAGGATTATAGAGTTTCCATCCTAACTCTAATTGGAGTACTCTTCTGTATCTAAATGATGAATCGTTCACTATAGATAAGTAAAAATAATTAGTATAATTTTAGAAAGGATGGCTATAGTGAAATCCTACATCAGTAATATGATATGAAAACTTCCAAATATCCCTATATTTATAAGACTCTTATCTCAGGCCTTCTCATGCTGCTGGAATGTATGGAATCAAAGCAGTTGAAATGTTTGGACTCCAGAAATCACAAATCTATTAGCAATTTCTTGTAGAGAATCCTCATCAATTTTAGGTTTTGGGCAGAAAAAATTTACTTCTTTTTCATCTAGAAACAAGCTTCTAGATTCAAATAGGGTTTAGTGGACGGGAAAACGTGCCAATGAGGGAATTACAGCCTTCCATTAACGTCATCCAGTGTGGACTGCACTGCAGTCACACAACCCAAAGTATGGGTAAGGAGTTATGCAAAACTCCTACACACATTCTTCCTTATCCACATCCATATGGGCCTTCACGTATCCCTGAAATTTCTTCATCAAAATAATAGGACATTTTTTATTACCTCCCCAAAATATGTGACTGATAGAATTAAAAGAATGGAAGTACGTTTTGCCCAATCTCAGAGGGCAGTGCACTTAAAATATATGCACAAACTCTATTTAGTTGACCCATGGCTACAGTTACATAGTTTAGATCTGCCCACTAGTGTGTCATTAGTCTGAAGAACCATACACTAGTGAAAAACTCTCTCTCACAGCTGTGCTCCACCATGCTGCTATCTCTTTGCTATTCATTTCACATGCTTGAAGCCTTTCCATTTATCTGGTTGGGTTACTCAAAATGCAGATCTCTTATTTTCAGTCTTAGTGTGGAATAATGCAAAGGGGGTCCACATCAATGTCTTCAAGCTATTTTAAAGGCCTTAAGGACGTTAGCTAACCAAGTAGCTTTGGCCGCATAGAGATTTGTTTAAATAACAGAAGAAATAGTAAATAAAAGTAAACAGCAAATTAGGTAGATAATTAGGTAGCTTTGATAAACAGGATAAGTTGTCTTGCAACAAATCTTTCAAATACAGGTTTTGATCTATTTCCAATCGTTAATATTCAATAATATCACATTAAAGTTATAACAAGTCTTCATTAATAGATGTGATGTTCTTGTAGAAGGAAAGCTGGTTATGCAGTCATCATATAGAACCAGGAAACAAAAATAAAATTGTGAAGAAATAGCACCTCTGGCATTAGCTTAGTACAAAGATATGAGGAAGGTAGAAGACATGTGGATACCTGGAATGCATAGATCCAGATATCTAGTTAGCAGCTACTGTACATAAAAAAACATAACAAGAGACAGGGAAAGTGATAAATTAAATACCGAGGTACACAAATAGCAGAGAGGCGGTATCAGAGACATTATCAAAGACCAGAGCTCACAGGCAGGGGACCACTGGCGTGTAGCCTTGGAGAGGTTCAGCCAGAGCTTCATGACTGATAAGAAGGGAGAGAATAAGATCGTGGTGGATCTTGTTGGAAAGAGAAAGGTTTAGGAAATTTTGAGGGGAATTGTGGAAATTTGTGACAGTCTATGAAAGACTTCGGGGAAAGGACAAAAGTTGGAAAAGTGAGCAGTCAAAGTGGATGGGGGAGGAATAAGTATGGGAAAATGGAGAGGAGGGTGACAAAAGGGGCTGGCCCTGCGTAAGCAAGCTGCTGGTCCATATGCTTGTCTGGCCAAGCTCTGTGCTTCATCACCCCAGTCTGTCCGGCCTTACTAAATCTAGTTCCTAGCTATTTGGTGTGTAACCTTACTCTCTGTTCTGCATGTGATTTGCTAGTGAACTTCAAGCAGGACTAGCTGGTAAGTAGGAGGAGACCGGAATCTGGCCAGAGCCCAGGCTGTGGCTGGGTGCGGCTGTGGGTGCTGGGCAGATCCAGGGTCAGGGGCTGAGGGACCCGAGGGTGCATGTGCACCCACGGATCAGGACAGTGCAGGTGCATGTCCATCTCCTGGTGAACTCCAACCGTTATCAACTGGAGAGGAGGACCAGGGTCACCCCCAGTGCTGCTTGCGCTGGCAAGAGCACCACTGGTGGTTTACTGGGAGCCGTAAGGACGCTGCACGCTCTCTCTCTCTTTGTTGAGCTGTGTGGCTAACCATTCGTATATATACTCTGTGTGTGTGTGTGTGTGTGTGTGTGTGTGTCTGCACGCGCACGTGCAGATGTGTGTGTGTGCATGTGTGTGTGTGTGCATATGCGTGTGTGTGTATTGCATGTGCATCTGCATCTTTATAACTCAACTCAGCCTTGCTGCTGGCTGCACCTGCTGTTGGGAGCCGGAGCAAACAGATGTGGGAGGAGAAATCCCCTAGGTCTTCAAATCCTCCAGATTTGGCTTCCCTTAGCAGTTAAAAAAGCAAATTGTCATCTAAATATGATGTCCAGAGCATCTAATGATTTGTGAAAGATATCAGGTATTCTGACTCATAAGGTCTTGCAAAAAATTTACAGGTGGAGTTTCAAATCTAAATTCAGATTTTTTGAATCTTGGCTTGGGGGTATTAATTATAACCATATACCTAACACAGTTCATGTTAAGTTAAGTCAGATGTATTCACATTAAGTAATTAAAGAACCAGACAAAATCCATGAGTCATTGGTGATTATTTTCAAAAACACATGGAAGATGAGTGAGTTCCCTAAAGAATGGAGAAGGACAAACTTTATACCTATTTTTAAAAAGGAGTAAGAAGGAAGAGCTAGGTCCATCAGCTTAGCCTCGATACCAGAAAGATTCTGGAACAGCTTGTTAATTAGTTGGATGCACACTGTGGATAAGGTAAGAGGGAACAGCTGACATGGATTTGTCAGGAAAAAAAGTCATATCGAATCAATCTAAGTTCTTTCTGTGGCAGGGTAATTGCCTAGTGGATAAGGGAGAACCTATAGATTTGATACATCTTGACACTGGTAAGTGTTTTTACACAGGCCCATTTGGCATTCTCATAAACAAATCATAGAGAAGTACAACCTAGCTCTAATTGTCGCATGGAGAGTGCACAACAGACTGAAAAGCTGAACTCAAACAATGGCTAATAAAGGCCATCAAATTTGCAGGAGTTACCAATATAATTAACTAATATAATTAATGCCAATATAATACCAATGGCTAAATGAATAGCAACAGCCAGAATGATATACTTAATTTATTAATTTATAGTAAATGAAAAGCTTTCTGGGGAGACTGTTGAATCCTTGTCATTGGTGATGTTTAAGAGTGAATTAAACTACCATCTGTTGAGGTATGTTTCAGTAAATGTGATGGATAGATGTGACTAGGCAGATGCTTGAGACTCCCTACGGATCTGTGATCTCTTCACTGGTTTCTTTCTCCTTGGCTCTGTCACAGGCTTCTGACATTTCTTTGGAGTAGTCACTTGCTTCTTACTTCAAGCCCTACTGTATCTTGTAAAGTCCTTAATATCCCTCACAGTCCCTAAATTAGAGGCACTGTTTGATGCATTTTAGAAAGGTTTTGGAATGAAGTCACTGAATAAGCACAAAGTATTCTCATTATATATCAAATAAGAAGTTATTTGTGCCATAATTTTCTAGTGATAGCTAGAAGTTAAAGAGTTATCAGACTGCCTGTTGTGTGTGTGCATATATAGATGTATTAAACAGAAAGATTGTATGTAATTTCCTTTAATTATATCTTTGCCTGTTAAAAGACAACTGAATGCATTTTCTACCATGTGGTCCATGGTGTTAAATCACTTTCATTTCACTGCTGAGAATTTATTTTTGAGATTCAATACTTGAGGCTATAATAGATTTCCTAATTGTAAATCTCAAAATTATGTTCTGCCTAAATTACAGTGTAACTTGCAGCAGGACATGCTTTGTATCCAAATATAGGATTTCATGTTTTATGTGAGTTGTAAAAGCATTCTGTTAAAGACGCTTTTGCATAAACTTGCATTTGTTTTACTGTATTAAATGTGTTTATAGAATAATCTATATTTATGTAACATCTCTGTTTCTCACTACATACACACATGAATACACTGAAAGGACTTTGAAGTTACAAAGTCAAATACTTTAGGAAATTGCAGAGTTAAGAGTATTTAATGCTGGGGGTTTTAGCCATCTGGTAGGTGAACATCATAAGACTACATAATCTCATAATATTGTTCATGTTTGTAGGCTCTGTGCTTGTACTGTAGAATATCTAATCTTAAGTGGGGTCTTGAAACTACCCTTAGCAGATAGATGAATAGACTTTGCAAACCACATGCAAAAATAAGGCGAAAGCAGGATTAGATTTTTTTTTTTTTCCTTGTAATGAAAAGAAAGGACATAATGTCTCTAGCTAATGGCAGCCATAATGGTCTCATTTTCCTCTTTTATCAACAGATACTGACCTCAAAAAGGAAATCTGCATTCCAAAAGTTCAGAGGTCAGAGGAACCTACTAGAAAGCTTAGAGCCTGGCACCTGTTCAGACACAATCCTCATGTTAAATGTATCCGACTGACTGCTTCTGACAGCTTCCCACTCACCATGCAGGATCATCTTTCACCTAATATAAATGCCAAGGTTGTCCCTACAGTCAGTCACATTCAGTGTGACCACTCAATATAGTTACCTAGAGGCTTTCAAAAGCACCCAGCTTCTTCTGGCTTGCACCTGGCCCACCCAACAGTTCTGGGTTTCCTTTCCAAAATCAATTTAAAGGAGGGAAGGGATGTGAAATAAAGCAATCCTGGATCTTGTCCCAGCATTGATTTCAAAATAAGACATTTCACCATGTGTAATTAGCTCATAAAAACAACTCTCAGTAACGTAAGTCAGGATAAGGAATTCTCAAACTGGCTACTGTGAAGGTGATGGATCAAGGCTAAGTTGATAGAAAAGATGAAAATATGCTTTTCAATGAAGCAACTTCAGCCATTTGTAGATGCTGTTATTCACCCTTTTTGAACTTTTAGAGGTCCAAAGTGGATTTCAGCTAAATAAAATCAGTCTTCAAAGCATTCAAACTGCATTACAATTAAAGTCGCTAAGTAACATAAGTCTGCACCTAAGTGACAGCAGTTTTATATGCAGAAGCATAAACAGCATTCACTTGCGTCTTTGGAGCAGAAGCCAATACTATTTTAGCACAGTCAGTCCATTTATGAGTGTAATATATGTGAGCATAGCATATGGGAATCTGGGTTAGTAGAACAACCTGTATTAGATCAATATTATGTGACAGTTACTGTTCTTCAAATAGCTTCAGTCTTCCCATAGTTTCCCTAAGAAACTATGCCCTTTTCTCTGAGTTTTCTCTCTTGCCTTCCTAATTAGCAGGATACCTCTTTGCCCCCAAACAGTGTGACCTTCAGTTTACTTCTATAGCAGTCAGTGCCTTGATCTGTACTGTTCATGGAAGACAGTCTCTGAATGGGTTGGCCACACTTAGGGCCCGAGCTCCTGGTGTTTGACAGGGCCGTTGTGTCAAATCCTGTCTGATCCCCCAAACCAAAGCCAGTGCTTTTGCGCAGAAGATGCCTCGGTCCTGTACAAAAGTGTTGAAGTGTGAAAATCTGTATAAGAGTGACAATTTGGGAATTACTCCCATCTGTCCCTTCCCAGCCTAGGAAACCAATGAGCTGACCTATGGTTAAAGTTTAATGCTCAAATCCTGAATCACTATCTAGACCTATGACAATCTAGGTGAGTGCCCTGCCCCTGGAATATATGCAAAAAACCCCAATCTGAGAAGTTGCTGCCAAAGCATATAATAATAATGATAATAATAATAATAAAACCCCCTAAGCCCAGTATTTTGACTTTTAATGGATGGATATTCTCTAACAAGAAAAATGTTTTATTCAAAAATCTCTATATAGCTCAAATCAATACTCAGTTTTGCTGAAATACCTAAAAAGCTGGCCGATCTCTCGGATGGTAATACCGAGCTCAGTAAGAATACAATGAGTAGGCCACTAGAAAATTCCTATCTTGGATAGGCATCATCAAGAAATTAAGAATTTGCTGTGCATAAACCAGAAACCACACAGTTTTCCTGCTGTTATTCTTGCTTCTCACACTTATTTGCATTCGATTCTTCACTTTTGCTTAAGCTCTGATTCATCCCACTGTGTTTATGTACTTACTAGGGATACTTAAGTTGGAAGCAGAAGCATTCTTAACACTTCAGGAGAGAGAAAGGCACCAAAGGATAAATCAGAATTAAGATGGGCTCAACCCCGGGTAGAGATGCTTATCTCTCTCCTCTGACACAGCCAGTGCCTACAGCAATCATGCTGCTGAATTAGGACCTTCAGTTAATTGGGTCAATCAGGATCCATCTGGGACATTGTCTTAAATTAGAACAAGCCCTGCTCCTCTCTTTCTTTATTTTTTATATTTTTAACAGTAGCTGAACAATAAAGTTTTAAACTTGATTACTTTTTTTCTCTATGCTACAATCTAATATAATAATACAAGTAAGTAGAATAGCTAGTTGATATTGTGCTGTGATCCTGGCAGACTAATCCAATTAGGGTCAATGTAGATCAGTTTTGTGCCTGGAGGGAGCAGTCGTAGCCATACACTAAATGATTCAGAGAAGCAGCAGAGAGCATAGAAGCAAGAACAGTAGGACCGCCTTGGGTCTTTGTATTAATTTAAAAAATACAGTGGAGGAAAATGCATGAATGAGTTTGTAAGACTTTAGCCTCCTGGCCTGTACGGAAACACTAGTTTCCACTTGCAATATCCCCAGTGGCAATAGTTACCCAGAGGACGTCATCTTATCTGCTGGACAGCTGTATGTCTGCAAATGCTAACTGTACTTAGTATGCTGGCAGGAACGGTGGGCATGGAGGCCAGAACTTACGCACATGGTTGCTAAATTCCTAAGCTGAACCCTCCAGCGAATATTGTAAACATATCTTCAACACAGCAGGAACAATTCTACATAAGCATTATGCTTCTTTTCCAGGAGGAATGTTGACACTAATTCTTATAAAAAAAGAATGAGCACAGGGAGCCTGTTGACTACAGTGTAGATGAAATGGGTAAACAAGTGAGATCGTATTGCTACTGGAAGGAGAAGTCAGGCAGTAATGGATGTGACAGTAAGCGCCAATCACAAGAAATCTAAGACGTCAAAGAGCTCGGGTTAAGTCACAGATGCGACAGTTCAGTTACCTTTCATATAAGTTACATATCAGGTATCATGCTCAAATACCGGACAGATAAAAAGCTGCACAAAGATGCATGCAAGTGACCTTTATCTATCTAAATGGTTTATATATATATAAAATATATATATATAAAAGATATATATAAAGATATATATAGAGAGAAAGATATAAAGATATATATAAAAATTATATATAATATATATAAAAGTTATATATAGAGAGAGTGAACTGAAGTTCCTTGCATAGCACAAAAAAAATTGAATTTGTTAAAGAGTAGGCTCAAAACAAAATATCTTTCCTCTGTAGTCTTAGGCACCTTTCTTTCACTTCTATCTTTGGTACAAACATTCTATATCGGTTCAAAAGTTATTTATTTTTCTTTTCCTCATCTGTAAATTAGGAATAATAAACTCATCCTGCTGCCCATTGCCTATGCTGCGAAATTCCAATCCAGAAATTTTAAGGCCAGGACAGCAAATAGTTCATCATCTCTGATCTGCTTGAGTGCACAAAAATTCATTCATTAATCCTGAATTTAGCCTAATAAGTGACATTTGAATAAACAGTAGCCTCTTTTATAAAGGATGTGAGCATATCTGAAGACTTCAGGAAGTGGTGTGTATCTTCCCTGATAGCTTTTGATTAAAATTATATGTCCCGTTTCCACCTTGAATCAATCTGGCTTCAGCCGCTGGTTCTTGAGATGTGTTTTGTTGCTGGTCTGTAAATCTCACGGGAGTAGCATAGTGGGCCTTGAACACGATGCCACTAGATATCCATGTAATAAGAGCAAGAATGGTTCTTTGTTTTACTCAGCTGCAGTAATAATACTTGATGTGGGGAAACGTGGGGGAAGGTTTTGTTCTAAAGGCATTTGAGTTACCAGCAGCTCCCCTCAGCCTGCCTTAAATGTATTAACTTTCCCACTTTCAGTTGGTAAAGGGGAAACTAATGGTAAGTGTCACATTACAGGGCAATTTCAGCCTGTTCATTATAAGTATATGGGAGATATTTTCTCAGCAATGCTAGCACCAGAACACAGTGAGAGTGCAAGAGCAGCAAATCACTGCAATAACCAATGGTCAAAGAAATTAACTCAGACAAGAAATAAGAAAAAAAAAAATTAATTTCTAATATCCTTTCAGACATTGCAGTGACAAAAATACAGAATCATTGTACTGTGCTTTTTATCTGATACAGAAATAAATCTATGCTAATATTTTTAACTCTTTCATTGCTGTTGTTGAACCTGTTCATACATTCTACGTTCTCAGATTTAGCTGAGATTCAGGTGAAAGGGTGGGACTATGGCTCAAAACTAAGTGCTCTGGAGCATGGGTAGGATGACAAAGGTGACCTGAAGTCCAGGAATAGCACAATACCTCTGTGCCATAAGAAGGACCGAGATGATTCTAGTTACTGCTTTAAAAGTAAAACAAAACAAAATGCTGCAGATTAGATAGCCCTATTCTCTGGCAACTCTGCTAAGTTACTTTGTAAGAGGAGGATCAGGAATGGAAAACAGCATCATTTATAAAGCAAATATCACTCAAAAGGTGGGAACATCTGAAATATATGGTTCTCCAACTTTATCTCTCTGGTTTTATATTGCTAGATTGTAGCTGCTGAGATGAAGGGAGAGGGACTTTTGTAGTTGCTTACACAAAAGGGCAGAGATAAGTGACGCACCTATAAGGATAGGACATATCTTTCCTTATTATGGTATACATTTCATGTTCAGGAGCAGTGGCAGGCTCCTGGACAGAGTTAGAGAAAAAGAGCATTTTTTAATGATTTCTCTTTTAGATTGCCACAAAGAAAACATTCTCGATCATCACTATCATCATATACAGGTGAATCAGGAAGGGTAATCTGCTTTTGTCAAGTTATAAAACAAATTAAACTATTATAGCATTGTATCTGAAACATACCATTACTCTGACATACTATACTATCCTGCTTTATGTATTTCTGTCTTAGGTGACAAGTATATCACTGATGAGGACTGATTCATGTCATATGGCTGGAGAAGACAGAGGCCACAGAGCTGAGCTCTTCCAAAGAATTCCAAGAAATATTTGAGAATTAGCAAACAGTGAGTCATTTTGACTAGATAATTCATTTACCTGTGGTTTTGGACTCTGGTTATTTATATTGAATGATTTGTCTATTCAATATGCTTTTACATTTATTATTTCCCCTTTAATTGTGACATTTCTATGTATTTCTTTTTTCATTTGCTATAGACACCTTTTCACAAAAGCTAAAACTTCTTAACATATATATATATATATAAGGTTTTTTTATAGACAACTGAGTTTGAAGTCATTGTCTTGTTTTCCAAATAGCCTGGAATTATTTTTCTGTACTATTTCAAACTTTAGCGTTAAAAAAGAAAAAAAAGAAAAACACATTTAAAAATCACAATTCATTTATTACAAGTTGTGAAAATGTGGAATATTAAGCCTGAGTTTTCCTTACTGGCTAGTAATATTCAACAGTTTTAATAGTATTTTGTTTAAATGCTTACTGAATATGACTGTAACACTTTTCTTTTTACTCCTCATTCTCACAGGTGTAATGTTATTAGGGCACTTTCTAAGAGTGTGACTACTCTACTTTCATGACCTTCTGAGGTGGCAGATGGATATTCCAGAGAGGTACAAAATGCAAATGGTTTGGACCTAGTCATTCACTCACACTGCACTTGGCAGCAATGAGTTTCCATCTGTTTTATCAAGTGTGGGTCCCTCTATATTCCCTATAAGGCCAAAGCCGTCCCCTTTGAACCTAGCAAAAGCCTTCTTTCCTTCCTGAGGTTAAATTGCCAAGTATTTATTTTGTGAGCTGCTGAAGTGGAGTATTCTAACACTTTTTGTATATTGTATGTCAAGTATCTACTGTTTTGATGAAGCCAGGCTGATCTCTTTTTATAAAAACGAAGTAATGTATAATGAAGTCTATTGGTTAGAACTGTAGTTAAGATTTTTAGATCTGTATTCAAGAGCAAAATAGAGATGCAGGATTAACATACCATTAAGTCTTTTCCAGGTGGAGGCAATAATGTGATAATAACATCTCAGACAGAAATGAGAAGCTCTTCTCCATTTGATAGTTCTTCAAATGTATCAGTAACATTATTGGTAGTATTAAAATTTGGATTCTGATCACAGTCCTTGTTCCCTGTGCTAGGAGCTGTACAGATATACTAAAAAACAAATAAAATCCAACCCTTTCTGGTACAGCTATAACATAAATTTAGTTAATATGAAGACTGTTTGAATCGGTTTATGAGATAAAAGATTGGACAAAACATGACGTATACATATCATAAACCTGCCATATTCACAGAAAAAACTGTATTAAGGCTTCAGAGGATTCTTACCTGAAGCAGAAACATTTTCAGCATGTGTAAAGTTGTCTGTTCTCTGTTTTATTATTTTCCTTTTTATTTTTCTTTCCTATAATATGCACCCCAAAGTTGCCTAATGTTAGCCTGCTTGATTCTCAAAAATTAAATCAGGGTGAATCTTTTAAAGGGAAAACAATAGAATTAGAAACAATATCAAAGGTAAGGCTCCCTGAGGAGAAAAAAGCTGGACCATCAATGGCGGAAGTGGTCATGGCCAAAACACACCCTTATAGGGCTGAATGGAACTTGCCAGGGAGATATGTATATGGGAAAATCGGGAAACTTTTTTTAAATATATCTAGTATCTTTGGAGAATTAATAATCATTTTTACAGCATCTCATGGCAAATCTCTGCTGTCAAATAATCAAGTACTAAGATCAAGGTGGGTCTATACCTTTGATGCGGTTGAAAAGCAATTTTCTAGCTAGATTAAAATAAGATTAATTAGGTCTTGAGGTTCTACCCCCAGAGAAATTCAGGAAGTTAGGCCTGTCGTTAAAAGTTTCATTTGAGAAGTATTAATTTAGGAATTGTGATTATATTCACTGTGTAATAGTCTTATAAGGACATATGAGTAAAAAGAGCATTCGGGAGTTATAAAATCCAGCTCCTCACCACACATGTAGTATTTTCCATCTGTCACAGACCCAGAACATCTGATCCTCTGGCTCTGTATCCCATTCAGATATCTCTAAGAAAGTGGAATTTGTCTTGAACTCCTCAGTTACTGACTCTCCAACTGTGAAAATCTCTGGAGAAAGGAGCTGGAATACTTATCACATAAATTCCCTCTCCATAACTCCTGCTACAAGTGGTATGAAAGAAAAGCCATATTAGGAAAGAGGAAGAAGAGTATTCCTGACATAGTTGTTCTCATTGTCCTTTGATAATAGATAGGGCTTTTTTGTCTAACCTAATTTAGACTGTAAGAATTGCCTAAAGTGGGACTGAAATAAGATTCAGAGACCTAATTAGCAGCTTTATAAGTAATTGTCACCACTTAAATTCTCTATTTTGTGTGACAATATAAATGCTTATGGCCCTCTAGGAGCTGTTTCAACTGTGTTCTACCCATGAGTTAGAAGGAGATTGTGGAGACAAATTTTTATTACAATTTTTCTAGTCTGAAGATATCATATCTGGCTCGTGATGTCACTCCCATGGAGAGGAAAAGATTACATTCATTTTACTAGCTTCTGAACCGTGTAGGAAAAAAAAAAATCACTAGAATAAAAAGAAAAGTTATTGGGGATTAATAAATAATGCAAGTTACAAGGAATCTTCAGCTGCTCTTAAGCTAGTTGATTTTTTTGCAATAATTCCCTATGTTCTCTTTTACATACAAAATTGAGTCAAAAATCTGAAATTCAGTTGGCATATAGTAAAGATGATACATTGAACTCTGACATTATTCCTATTCATATTATTCCCTATTCACAGTCTTTTCAAGGTTTAATCTCTTTTACATTATTGGACTTTCAATCATCTATGATTCTGCCCCTTAATTTATTTTCCCCTTTGTTCTTTAGTTTACCTCCCCAGGAGTATTTCCAAGATGTTTTGTCAATTAAAACAGAATAAGAAAGGAAGCCCTACTTAACTTACATAGATTTCTATAAATGCACTTTACCATGGGCTTAGAAACTTGACAAGCAGTCTTCCTACATTTAATGTATTCTTGCATTTAATGCACTAATTATCTTATTCAATTAGTCATGTTCTTGTATAGGATTACTGATTCTATAGCATCATTTGCTTTATATTATATTTCTTCTGTTTTTCCATTCCATAGATTGATATAAAATAATTATCAGTTTAAATACAAAAGTCTCTTTCAAGAAACCATGGTCCTCAGCCCTAGTTTGTCTTCTAAACTCTATTATACTCTGAGCAAATACAGCTCAGTACACCTAACACTATGATAAATGTTCCATAAAAAGAATCAACTCTGAGGTTTGTTTTTTTTTTTTTTTAAAAAGAGTTCTTGCAAAATTTTTAGTAATTTTTGACAATTTCTATGCAAGTGATAGGTCATGACAATTCTAGGGGGGATGAAGGTGGGGGAGGTGGATGGCTCTTGAGGCCTGGAAGAAAGAAAATGTCACTGCTGTCTTTAAGAAGGGAAAGAAGAAAGTTTTGGGGAATTACAGGCCATTCAGCTTCGCATCGATCCCTGGGATGCTGATGGGGCAAATACTTCCAGAAGTACTAAGGACAACAAAGGAAGGGTCTATGGTGGGCTTATTAGAGTGATATCATACTGGCTGTCAGCCATCCTGATAATGTTCTACAGCACCTACCGTGACCATCTCAGTGGAGAGCAGTGGATGAAGTTCATCTTCACTTTTGCGAAGCTTACAACACTCTCTCCCATCACATCTTCGTGAGCAAAATGCCGAAGTACAGACTGGACGAGTGGCCAGTGAGGTGGTTGGCTGAACTTGCAGGCTCAGAGGGTTGTGATCAGCAGCAAGAAGTGCAGCCGGAGGCCAGTCACTAGCAGTGTTCCCCCAGCTAGGGCCAGCACTGTTTTAACGTTTTCATCTGAGACCTGTATGCTGGGACAGGGTGCACCCTCTGCAAATTTGCAGATGACACGAAGGTGGGGGGAGCGGCTGGTACGCCTGATGGTCGTGCTGCCGTTCAGAGGGACCTCGACAGAAGGTCTGGAGCAATGGGCCAACAGGGACCTCATGAATTTCCACAGGGAGAAACGCCAGGTCCTGCGCCTGGGCAGGAATAACCCCAAGCAGCAGGACAGGCTGGGGGCTAACCTGCCAGAAGGCAGCCGTGCAGAGGAGGACCTTGGGGTCCTGATAGAGGACAAGCTGAAGATGAGCCAGCTGAGTGCCCTTGACACAAAGGCAGGCAACAGCCTCCTGGGCTGCATTAGGCAGAGCGTTGCCAGCAGGTGGAGGGAGGTGATCCTTCCGCTCCACTCAGCCCTGGGGAGGCCTCACCTGGAGTGCTGTGTCCGGCGCTGGGCTTCCCAGTACAAGAGAGTCACGGAGCTCCTGGAGCGAGTCCAGTAAAGGGCCACTAAGATGATGAAGGGCTTGGAGCATCTCTTCTTTGAGGAGAGGCTGAGAGAGCTGGGGAAGGAATAAAGAAAACGGAGCCAGACTTTCCTCGGTGGTGCCCAGAGAAAGGGTAAGAGGCAATGGGTGCAAAATGAAATACAAGAAATTCCATTTAAATACAGGAAAATGAAACTTTTTTTTTTATTTTTCCCCTATGTGTGTGATCATACACTGGAAGAGGTTGCCCAGAGAGGCTGTGGAGTCTCCATCCCTGGAGATATTCAAAATCCAACTGGACATGGTCCTTCACAGCCTGCTCTTACTGACCCTGCTTTGAGCAGCAGGATTGGACTAAATGATCTCCAGAGATGCCTGCACACTTCATCCATTCTGTGATTCTATATGCAATTATTTGTAGTTAGCTGATATTTAGAGTCAGCTGGTCTTAGCAGGTATGATTGATGGGTATTCCTTGTTCACTTAGAAAAAACATACCATTTTCAGTCTTTGTCACAGTAGGACTATTTCCTTTATCCTATTCCGAATGACCTTGCCTTGCAGACCGATGCTTTCCTGAAAAGTCTCACTTATTTACCTTGCTTTAACTTGCTTGATTCTTTTGTTGGGAAGGATATACAAAGACTACTATCTTTTCACTTAATTCTGGTGTAAGCCCTTACATGCAAGAAGCTGTTTCTGGAACAGGAGAACCACTCATAAGCAAGTGACAGAAAAGACAAAAAGAGAAATGGTAATTACCACTGTTAAGGACAAGCTTTAGCCCGATAGGCTAAAGGCTTTGGAGATCTGACTTTGCTTCATTCCCTCTAGTTCCCCACTTAGCAAAACAGCTGACTGAGTAAGAGGTCACAGCTAAGGTCATTGTTTCTTCTAATAAGGATCCAGTGAAACAATTTTATTGAAATTCATCCTATCTCCTTGTTATTGCTAATTTCTCCCAGCTACTTCAGGCCTAATATCTTCAGCCTAATGCTGCAGATGTTGTTGATTCTTATTCATCTTTCAAGTAGAGCTACTTGTTCATCTCATTTGCACAGAAGTAGCAAATTAGTAATGCTCCAATACAGTAGTTTATTGGAGTTTAATGTACTAGTTCCTCTACAGTGGCTTAGTGAAACTATTTCAGATAATGTTTAGCAGTAGCTTTACTTATGCAAGTATTAATCACTTTGCATCTGTTATACTGTTCTCTATGTATATTCAATAGCAGTGATTTACAGAAGTTCCATAATGTCCTGTATAAAATCTACTGAAGTAACATTAATTTTCTTCTCCTTCTTTTTAACTATGAAAAATCAAAGTGCTGAAGTTAAGAGCAGAAGTACTTGTGTATAATCACACAAATTGACACAGTTTTTGCAGAATGGCCATGCACTGTAACCCATGAGAAAGGTTGTGATGCTGACTGCCTGGAGAAGGGCCACAAATCAAAAATAAATATATACATTTAAACTGCCAAATAACTAGATAGCATTTTGGCTTTTTCAGCTTCTTATTTCATACATTCAATTAATGAGATACATAATATTTATCCTTGGCCTATGCTGAAACTGATCCATGACAAAAACTGGTATTTTACATCTTGATCACAATCGTGTACTATCTAGAAATTTTCATTCAGTTTTAGTGGTTCTTCATGTTCATTTATTTGAAAATCTGACAAGTTTTTGCCATCATGCTTCCAGTTAGTGCTGCTTGTTAGGAGATAGACCATGAACAGGGTTCATCTCATGTAACATTAGAAACCTGCCACAGAGACATCCTATCTATGCTCTCTTGAGGCTCCCTTTATAATCAGTGGAGAAATAGTGGCATTTTCAGAGTGTGATTCATCTGTCCTGTGCTAGCTGTCTGCTTTACAGTGAGATGAATCATGACCTAAAAGCGCTTATTTCTCATTGATGACCAAACTGTAAAGGAAGACATGGATGGGATTAAATGAATCCTACCAGGATTTTTTTTTTAATGTTAAGAAAAGTTATGTACTACAGTCTGTGTTTCTAACCACGGAGATAGCTTAAGAAAGGGAGGTCTTTTCCCTCTCCTAATTCAGGAAGATATCGTAAGCAGTGGATCTTATCACGTTATTTGGATCAGGGCAAGTTATTAGGAAGGAGAACATGGAGTTTTATTAAAAGATGTGAAACAGAATGAGAATAAGCTATAAAGAAATCTCATGAAGAAAATCTTATATTTTTAAAAAATTATTTTTATTAATTAAAATACTTGCAAGCTTACTAAAGTGTTTCCACTAATTTCTTTTTCCATTCCTACTTCTTTGAAAAAGGTATAGTTCCTCTTTTTAGCTACTCACAGTCTTTTTCTCATTATGTGTACTTCCTGTTAATGATGTGCTTAGATAAAAGAGAACACATTGGCATCTCTACACAAGACACAAAGAATTTCAAACCGACCTCCTGACTTTTCATACATATTTCAACTATAATTTTTTTCTCTCCTTGTCTACACTGCTCTTTGATAGTCTAACTGGCTGGTTGAAAAAGAGTAGCTGCCTCCAACCTAATAATCCAATGACTTACAATTCAAATATCTTACAAAATATTTACAAAAATGGTTGTGTTTGTTTATGTTTTTTCGTATTTGTGCATACACACACAGAGAGAAAATATCCTAAATAGGATTGCACGTATTATCATTATTTTTATTTTTAATTTGGAAGCTGAACTCTCCAAAAATACACAATAATAAAAAATATTTCAAGCTAAAAAAAATATAGAAAAGTATGAGATGTGCCAGGAAAGAGTATCAGTTCTTGTTATTTCAGTACTTTCTCGGGATGAAGCGATGTATATCCAATCCTTTTCCAAAAGGAATGTGAACCCTCATTTTCAACAAGAGTATCTTAATTGTTGTAGTAGGGATGTGCTAAGAAAGGTTGTCCTTTCCCACTGTTGCTGACACTGATCTGCTTCACACTCCAAAATATTTTTAAATATTGAAATATTGATGAAAAAAATAAAATATTTGTGAAAAGAATATTAGTGTATAAAATCTGAAAGGGAGAAATCCAGTTTAGAAAAAAAAAAAATTAAATGTCTGTAGGGTAGAAAGGCAACCTTCATTATGAAGAAGAAAGAGAGCAGAAGACATGAATTATCCGTATTCTATCGGTTAGAGCAGTCATCTGGGAAACTAAGTGCTTGCGATCCGTTTTTCTAGTAATGAATATTTTTTTCTGTGAATTCGAGCTGAATCTTTGAAAGGTTTGGGATAACTACAGCCTTGTGTTTTGGAAAATGTTGTATTAGTTGCTGCAAGTTAAATGACTGGAGAGCTGGTTAACTCGTATGCTATTATCACAGTTTATTTTAACTGGGACATTATTTTTATCAATATGCAAGTTTGAGAGGTTTTGATTTCCTCTGATATTTAAATACACAGATTTGTTGAACTTCAGGCTCTATCTTCAAAAAAAAAAAAAATCCTACTAATGTCCTCAGTCATCATTTTTATGATCGAGCAAAACATATTTAAATTTACATAATTCTGTTGAGGTTGCTGCGAATTTTCTTGCGCTTATATGTTTTCTGGATTGGTAGTTAGCTTGCAGTTAAATGGATTATAGAATTTACTATAGCTGCAATAGATACAATTTAAACTAATTTTGTTTTAGTTCTACACACCATACATTCTGCAAAAAAAAAAAATACAATTTTCATAGTATTTCATAAAATACTGACAGAGCTGTTTATCATTGTTGCTTTCCAAACAATGACACCTCTTATTCCTCTCCCTGTAAGAAAAATAGGATGCTTGGATAAGCAGGTTTGAAGATAGCTTTTCAAATTGGGACTCTCTGTGATTTGTCTCACCAAACTTTCTGTTGTAAGTCTTACTTTTCAGTTCTGGATGGGAATGATTGAATCATACACTGATTGTGAAAGTGTAGCCTTAAATATTAGGTAAAATTAAAAAAAAAGTTCAAAGGGGCTTAGTTAGATGATAAAATGAAATTTCACATTTTTTATGACAGTTTCCTCTTTCAATGTACTTTACATTGTACAGTAAAAAGTCTTTTTCTCTATAATTAAATCTCATTCTTAATCTTTTCATTATTAAGAATATTAAATTTTTTCTAAACTGTTTTATGCAAGAAATTTACCCTGTGTTTATTATCCCTTTCCTTCTTTTTGCAGCTCTAATTTTCTCATATTAGTTTGACTTTTTCTGAGAGAGGAGATTGCTTCAGCTTTAGTGTATTCCAAAACACAGTTATCTTTTACAGTGAATCAACTTTTTTGGTCACTTTTGGTTCATGCCATCTGGCTGTTGTTATTCTTAATAACAGATCAATATCAAAAACTGTATGGAATTCTGTTTATTTGTTTATTTTTTCTTTTATTGCTAGCTGGTTTACTGATTAGCTTGGTGGAACAAGTCCAGCAAAGAGCTACCAAGATGGCCAGGGGGCTGGACGGCAAGATGTGCAAGGAGAGGCTGAGAGACCTGGATTTGTTCAGCCTCAGGATGAGGAGGCTAAGGTCTCTACCTATTCCTGCCTGCAACTAACTAGTGGAAGGGTATAGAGAAAATGATGCCAGGAGCTTCCCGGAGGTGCGTGGTACGAAGCACCATTAGAGGGGCATCCAGTATTCTTCTGGATTCCGGGGTTAGTTGCACTGTACTCAAGAGATCATCATTTATCAAATATAAGAACTTATTAGAGCTGAGCAGTTCTACACATATGAGGGATGCTGGACAACACTAAACAATTAACAGCAGATAATCTACCAGTATAACAAAGCTAAAAAGTATAGTAAAGAACTAAAAACAGAATACACATATCAGAGCTCTATGGTTAAGCTCTATGGGGAAGCACAGTACAATGACTGCTCTCAGATGCATGCTATAATGACCAATCTCGCCCTTTCCTTGTCCTTATGGACCACCTCTCCGGTGGAGTTTTCCCCGGATTGTTCTCACCACGCTTGAGCTGCACCAGGAGGATTCAGGTTCTCCCTGGCAGTTGGCATCAGGGGTGTCCCCGCTGATGGGTGGGTTGTCGGGTCTGCAGGCCAGCTGACGGTGGGTCCGAGTCCACACAGAGGTATGTGGCTTACTTTCTTTTATCCTTTCTGGGCTTCGTTCATTATTCAGTTGATCAATGCCAGGCTATAGTTGGACAATAGAACAGATGACCTCAGTCGATAACAGTATGGATATCAACAGAATGGTCAACAGAATGTTTAGCAGTATGGTCAACAGATAACAGTACCCATATTCAGCAGATATCAGTACACACATTCAACAGACATCAGTACGAAATTCCAGAGTACCTAGTGCTTACAGTGTGAGCCTGCGGTGTCACTTCTCCTTTGCTGACTAGGTTTGCTCTGCGCTCATGGGGTCACTAAAGGGCTACGGTAACCCCACAGTGTGGTGGCTCTGGCCGTGGTGCACCTGGAGTTCCTAAAGTCTTGGGCAGCACCACAGAGCAAACCCTTCCCCTGTGGGCTGCACCATCCTGATTCCCACACTTGCTTGTGTGGTGCCTATCACATAGTCATAAGATGAGCCAATGGACGTAAGTTACATACATAGGAACATGGGAAAATTAGTTTGCTAATCAAACTAACTACTAGTTGATGAATTTCATTTACTTTTATTTATTTATTCATTCATTTATTTTAGTAGCCTTTCTCTCATTCTGCTTTTATTATTTTGAACTGAATTTTTTAAATATAAAGAAAAAAAAAGACAATATAGATTTTAATTTGCCTTATCAGATTCCAGATTAGTTTCTCCTTAAGAAGGGTAGTTCAGACAAAGGATGAATAAGGAGGGTAGAGATAACTTAGATCATATGGTGCTTCAGAGAGACATCTAGGTAATGTTTCCTCAGAAGTGCAGTGAGAGTAGTATGAAGTTTTCACATACCCTAGACCTGTGTGTGGAAGATGAGATCAAGGACCTGAAAAATGAGAAATGTAGAAGGTTACTTTAATAGCATCTGTAACTCTTTGCTTTACAGAGTCCTCAGTCTCAGCACGGACTCTCCACATTGCTGAAGAAAAAAAGAAAATCTATCTCACTAGGGATTTCAAGCAGTAAAAATATCTTGTAATATCTTTTATGAACTTCCTGTAGTTCTAAATAACAAATTTGGTTTCTATCAGCAGGAGGAAAGGAATATCTCAATTTTTTTTTCTGAATTAAAAGGGAAGCATAAAAGGAAAAAAAAAAAGAATTTTTCCTGTTAAAAAAAAATCTAAAAATAGATATTTCCATGGCAAAACTTCAATAAAAAAGATAAACTTTTAAATATAATAGTCAAAAACCTAATTTTCTCTTAGGGCTTTAATGTTTCATGTGCTATACATGTATTTCATGTAATATCACTAGCAACCCTAACTGTATAAAACATTGATACTTCTTAGTTCTTTATGATGTTCTTAACAGGAACAAAAAAATATGTAAAGTAATATTTTCCTAGAAGGCAACAGCTAGTGTTCCAGAGGTAAGAACTGAAGAAATTTGCAGAAAAGGAAGCAAAATACATTTTTTTTGGCTCCCTTCTCCTAGACCTTGAGTATGGAAACAGAAAAGGTGGTAAGGTGTCCTGATGAGTCTAGTTTTGGATAACTACATTATTTTTCCTTAAGATCCTCTGTTAATTTAGGAAAATGAAGCATAGAAAAAAAGTCTCTGTTTTTTCTATTTCTGGAGCTAGAATCTTCAGCAGAAGATTGTTTAAACTATTCCTTATGTGGATTTAAATGTTCCATTATAAAAAAAAAATGAAGTTTTGCTGTAGTTCTATTTTTTTTTTTATTCAGGGAATTTTGTTTTCAAAACTCTCCAAAAAATACACACACGCAAAGAGAACACAGAGAGCAATAGTTTTTATAGTGATTTTATTGCTTTTTTGATGTTTCTAAAATATAGTTTTCATGGAATAAAAGTAGCAATGATTTTAGAACTATGCAATTAATTGAGAAATAATCTTTATGTGTATATATTGTCTGATTCCAACTAAAAATTATTTTCACATGATTGGTCACATTCATGATGAAGAGAGTTTGAGAATGATAAGGCTATTTCTTTTCAGAACTCTGTAACCATGTATTAAGTGACACGGGAATGAATCTAAGATCTAAACTAAAGACTTATTTCATGATTTCCTAAACTAATGAGAAAATTGCTCCAGAAAGACATACCTACTTTCTTAAAATACCTGTCAAGGAGGAAATATCCAAACTTCTTTCTAATACATTCATTGACAATACTTATGTTTATAGATCTTATTGAGATTCACAGTCATTCTGACCACATATAGCCCAAGGAGAAAAATAGAGAAATCTTTAGGGGACAACTCAGAGTTTAAGTGGGTTGAGTATTCTTCAGATGGACTAACCTCACTCCATGGACAATGTTTTAGTATTTCACTGGCAAAACTCACAGCGATCAATGACTTTGTTCCTAATGCAGTTATATGTCTATCAATCACTGTATAAGTGGGTCTACGTAGGTACGTGGTGTCCTCATAAAACCAAAAACATGAGGTGAAATGAGAGAGGGAGAAGGGATTTGCTAAATCTAACAAATCCATTCCTAATTTAATTAGCTGTGTTATTCTATTTCTGAAGTAGTTGGTCTCTACATGATGTTCAAAGAGAAAAAAATGTAAGGCATCTAATATGAAGACAGTGCATTTACTGTTCTCAGAATAAGATATAGAAGGTTTTATGAGCTTCCTGGAAGCAACATTCATCAAAGGCAATTAAGTAAAAAGATACCACTGCTGATTCAGATAGCCTGTAAATGGCAAGTCACCGAGTGTTTGGGAACAGTGTTGGAAAAGGGAAGGAGGTGAAGGGAGCACTGCTGTATGATTATCCTATTTTCATGCTTTTCTCTAGGGCAGCTGTTATTGGCCATTTCTGAAAAGCAGCTATTGGACTAAGTGGACCTTTAATCTGACCTGTTACAACCATTCTTATGTTCTCCTGCCTTCTGAAGTCTGTCACAAAGAAAAGAAGCCAGGTGCCAGAAAGGTGCTAATTAAGATTTATAGTACAAATAAATATCAAAGAACTTGAAAAAAGAGGGATAGGAAGAAATGATATAAGCCTCTGAAGTACCATGGTACAAACTTGGGGGACTATGTAATGTCCCATTATCATCTCACCAGGAACGAACAAATGAAGTCTAATAAAAGGTAAGGGAGGGTTTCACTGGCGCAGCAAAGATCATAGCTTTTACTCAGTCTCTTCTTCAGGACAAGGAGAGGGCGAGAGAAGGAGAAGACCTCAGCCACTGTGGAAAATAAAAAAAAAATAAAAAAAAAGACAGTTCACTTTAAGTTATGACTGGGATACCTATGGAGGAAAATAGAAATGGGTATGATGTTAGACTAAATCTTAATAAGGTATTTCATTGTTTTATTTCTTTTGTAATTTAGTCTCAATATTGCAAAAGGGTGTTTATAAGTAAACATTATAATTGCTTTTAGGTAAAAATATCTTTAATTATTATGCAATAAAAAAGCCTTGGCTGGTGATCTAGAGAGTAAATGTTTAACTTATACTGGCAGGGCCATCAAAAAACAGGATACTACGCTCTCTAAAGGAACCATTTCTAGACTAACTGGGTGTATTTTTGCTTATGCTTCCATATCAGCCTAGAGTTAGTGACACAAGGTCCCAAAAGTGTGTGGGGGGGGAAACGTTCTTCTTGTACAAATTATTGCTATAGAAGTTCTATGGAATGAGACAAAATAAACTTTGGGGGACAAGTCAGAGTCCAGCACTCTTGACACAAAAAATGCATAAGGGAAGGTGAGATGCAAGGGAGACTGATGGTGACAAATATCACAGCTAATAAAACTGTCTTTTGTTTTCTTTTTTTTTTTCTTTTACTTCCTTTCTACAGGTTAAACTTCAAATTTTAGTTTTAAAGTTCATTTATTCCCTTTTAGCATTCAACTGTCTGACTTCATTTCTCCTAATTTTTCCTTGCATTATAAATGTAAGTTTAATAAAATTCTGTGTTTCTTAAGCGCTTGTTGTTGACCATATTGCAATCTACTTAATTGTGAGGAAATGGAATGAGACAGCTGTATCGGAAGGTTTTATTAAAGTATCAAAAAACAGCAAGCGATCTACACAAGCCAATTAAATGGCACCGCATGTCCCCAAACGAGAAAGTGCACAGAGTTTCATATAAGTTGATATTTTATTCAGCAAATAAAACAACCCTTACCCAACACACTCTATAAAACTAAACAGGCACAACATACCCCATACAGATTAGCAGTCCCTTCACTCCAGGCATATAAAAAAGTACATGGAAAACTACTTTACCACTTTATAAGATATCACTGAAAGATATTCCATGTTATTTTATAATTCCACAAACAGCATGTGCATTAATAATCAGTCCCTCATTGAAATCACAAAATATGTGTACTGTATTCAAGCGCTTCCTGCTTCCCAGTTCTCTCTTGATCATCATGCCATACGATTCTGGGGGACGCTTTCCAGGGGCATGAAGTGGTAAAGGAACACATGAACGTACAAGACTTGCTTGGGTGGATCAGATACTTCAGCTTTATAGGGCACTAGAGATCACTAGAGTCATATAAATTCTATCTCGACTTGACCAAAAACAGTTTCTAGTTTGTGAGGTTTTATTTTTAATTCTGTTTTTGTCCATGGTTTCTTCATTTTCTTCAGCTTTGCTTCTGAATGTCACCTCCTCCGGACAGCTTTGGGGTCCCCAGAACAGCACGTCCAGAGCAGACTCACTGGAAATTCAGGCAGAAGTTTGCCCTGCTTTGGATTTGGCAAAGGCTCTTCAAACCCGGGATGTTTTGAACAAAATATAATGGACTGAAAATGATGTTTTTTTCTACTGAGCTGTTGCACTCAAATATTCTGTCATGGAAGCAACTTCATTCTTCCTTCAGCTTTCCAGCTTCACCATCACTCCACAACTGCTGAGAGTATTAACGAATTCTCACTGTGCCCCTCCATGCATGACCTACAGTAGGTCATATCAGAAAAAAAAGAGGAAGTATTCCTCCATATAAGGTGGGCAACCGATGAGTACCGCACCCTTGGAAAGGAGTAAGGACCATGTTGAGCACGAGCACGCCACCACTGCAAGGATGTGTAGTGCCAGTGCTTTTCACATTATCATCCATAAAATTTCCCAAGCCTATTGACCCTTCAAACCAAGAATGACTGATAAATAAACTACTTCTTTAGAAGGGTAGACACCATCTGCATATGCTGCCTACATATGCTGTTGACATATGTAGGACATCACAGTTTCTAGTTCAGCTTGGAAATCTTACTCTCAGCAAGACAAAATTGTCTAGGCTCTGAGGGCACCAACAGCCTATGAGGGCACCGACAGATCACAATGTCCCTGCCCACCCTCTGGAGCCGCTCCCACCCTGCCCAGGTCCATCTAAACCCATGCTGGGGCCCTCTGTCCTTGCCTCACCACGGCCCTGCCTCTGCCCAGCCAGCGGCCTGATCCCGACTCCAACCAATGGGCGACCGCCCAGCCTGGCCTCAGGCCGTCTCCATCCCTGCAGTGGTGCCCAATGCTGGGGCTGCCCTGGCTGCCCCTAGTGCTGTGCTCTCTTGGGGTGGTGAAGACCCTGCTGATACTGTCCTCAGGGAGCCACCAGCCCTTGTCAAAAGCTGGCCTGACAAAAATTCATTTTCTGGCGTACTTTTCATGCTCACAAATAGGAGGTAAACAATTCTCAGCAGAGCATCACTGTCCTCCAGGCAGACTTTTTCCAACGTCAAAATGATTATTCACATACTTGTAAGCATGTGAGGTGCTCAATTTCCAGGAAATGAATGCAACCTTCATTAATACGAGCTTGCCTGTTCACTTCTGAGGCACTGGATGTGTTGAAACAAAGTCCGTAAAGATCTGTTAGCTCATGCAGAAGCTCTGGATCACTGATTATCATTTCAAATCTGGAAAATAATATGAACCCATCATCTCATGTTAATTATTCTGTTTAAGAAATTCTGGAGCTTTTATCAGTCTGTTTAATATGCATCCAGTGTCCTTTGACATTTCTGCAGTGACTGGAAGGCGTCCTGTTGCAAAGGTCTGTGCAGCTTAGCCCATACTAGAAACAGCAATGCTGAAGCAAGAAAGTTGTCATCCCATGTATCTGACCACTCAGCAGCTCTGACTGCTGCTATAAAGGCACAAAACCGAACCACAACATGGGCCGACCAAGCCTCACGAGTCGACAGGAGCCGAGTACTGAATCACAGACCCATTTCCAAACGGTCTCTGTGCTGTGTGATGTTAAGAACAATTTTCCTCCATACATCCCAGCACGAGGCTTGAATACCAATCAGGTCAGCACAGACATGGGTAAGCAAGACTTGGAACGTCTGACAGACAATTTCCCTGCTGTGATTTGATGGGCAGAACACCAGAGCGCGAGGTTCCCTAATGGTACAGAAAATTACTCCCCTCTCCATGTCGCTCCAGCCAGATTGCTTTGCTGCCTCTTACAGAACATCCTGTTCCAACGTGCCCCAGCAGAGAAAAGAGGACAGCTTCAGGATAGCTCTCTGTTATTTCAAGACTTACCTCTTCCACTTGTTTGCACAGAAAAGTATCTGAAGAGTCTAGAGTACCTAGAAGTTTGAGGTAAATATTTGCAAGGTAATATATTTGGAAAAGATTGAGTCCCTTTCACTTAGGGAAAAAACTAACAAACAAACAAACAAGTGCAGAGCCCTAATCTGCACATTTTTTCCTATCTGAACAACCAGACAAGAGTCAAGAGACTTCAAAAGTACACATTTATTAACACAGACCCCTTGTTTTGGTACCAGATAGATAACTAGATTCACGAGCAATGGTCATGCTACTTTAGTCACTCAAACACTATTAACTTTGCTAGAATGTGGATGCATCTGGAATGATGGTATATTCAGTACGATAGTGAAATAAGAGAGTTCTTGCTCAGCTGTTTTACAATCAAAAAACTCCAGCGCCTGAACATCGCCAACATAATCTGTTTCTGGTAGTAATCTGTTTCTGTTTTTGCGGTCTGAGCTGAGCACTGCAAATTCTGAGCTCTCTTAAGCTACTCAGCCTCCCACATGACAAACTGTGTCCTTTTTTTCTTTCTCTGTCACTTTTTCCCCATCTTTAAAAAGACAGCTGCTTTGTTCCTATGAGTAGAAGGCTCTGTTCCATTTCATTTCTAACAGAGATTAGTAGTACCGCTCAGGAACAGAAGTGAAATGTTCGTTGAGGCTAAAAGTTTTATATTTTAATTTTGCATGTTGTGTTTGCATGCTCTTATTGATACTGTTATATCAATATTTCTTTAAAAAGTTGTAAATTTTAACATTGCTTTAACTTACCATGTTCAATAATCCTCCTCAGGCTCCTGAATGTGTATGAGGGTGTCATTAGTGTATAGTCTACCAGTCAGTGCCAAATGCTTCATATGAAGTATTTCTAGTTTTTACGCAATGTCTGAAGACTGGAGGAAAATTAAGGCTTATTTCACTAGTGAAAACAGAACAAAGCCATAAATATTTATCTTAGTTACATATTTACATATTTTATCTTCTCATATAAAATATTTTAGACACCCTTCAACATTTTTTCTAGAGGACATGTTGCAAACTCACAGCAGAAGAATATCAGAAAATATCACGACTGCTGCCTGCAGTATAATTAATTTATGCTTAAATTATTTAAAAAAAAATAGCTTTATTAAATGCAACATCCAAGCAAATGGCAGCATACAGGAAAGAAAGCAAGGCTCCACAAACTGTGTCTTCTCACAAAATGAAACTGAGAACTGAGAGAGGGAAACCTGGAGTGTGAACATAACTACGGAAGTGGTGGAGGCTGCGCAGTAACCACTCACCTCACTAATCTGTTTTGTCACTTATCCTCTTCCCTGACTTGGAGGTGCCACTTACCACATACACTGAAAAAAGTATGTCTAGCTGAACTAAAAGGCAATTTCTGTGTAACATACTCAATGTTGCAGGCCTTTAGAAAGGCATTTATCAATGTAAGTTGTAGTATTTGATCTTGATTAAGAAGATTGGTTAGCCTATAAAGAGCATTAAATGCAACTGATATCTGATTGGAGAAACAGTGAAGCTGTAGGATGTCCTTTCTATTACATATACCTTGATTCTAGATACCTTTTTTTTTTCCCTTCATCAACAGTTTTTCTGTAATAGCACTATTCAATGAAGCAGAAATTTCCAAACTTGCAGTAGTGTCAGTGTGGAACTGTGTGTAATGCAAGCAGAACTGTGCTGGAATTGCATCACTGAATCCATGATATTTACTGAAAATTCATGAATAACCTTTGGGTTGAACAGATGCACAAAAAGGGTCCCTTTTTAATCACTCCAAAATCTATTAAAGTTCATTAAGTTAATATCTGCTCAGTTTTGAAACATTAAGGAATGACATACACAGGACGAAAGGATTGCAGCAGGATTTGTGTGCTGTCATCAGTCCTGATGAGAACACTGGAAAAGGGTTTGATAGTCCAGGCCATCAATCCAGAGGGAACTGTTAACAAAGCAAATAAAATATAAATGCATGATATCGGAATATGCTACCAAATTAAGGTTCTCAGGGGTGAAAAAAAGTATTTATTTAAATTACGCAGACACTGTGATGGATTAAATACAGGGGGAAAAAAAGATCAAAATTTTGCTTATATAATAATGAGATGAGTTGTCATGTAACAAAAGGAGGTAAGACTTAGAATTTAAAAGTAAAATATAACCAAGAAGGGGAAAAGCAATCAACGCTGCAATAATTACAAAATACTTTTTTGATAACTATATTGTGCTAAGCATCCATCAGGATTCTGTGGTTTTTGAATAGCTCTTAAAGAGGAGTTGTGCAGCAGAAAGTCCCACTAAACTATTACCCAAAACTTTTAGGTCTGACTATCTTGTAGCAGAACCTCATGGTCTCTGAGAGACCGGCACTTTGAGTAACATTGAAGATATTGTAGTTTACGGAAATATCTAACTTAGTTGTTCATGAATATAATGGTTCAGATAAGGTGGTATAGTCCACTGTTTCAGACAGTTATGTCAGCACTGTAGAAGTGTATAATCAGTTGCACACAGATTAAGAGCTTTTCTGGCATAACCATTTTGGTAATAATAAAATACCTTTATATTTACTTTTACATTAAATGTTTTTATATTATATTTACAATATAAAATATATTCATATAAATGACATCAGAAAGGAGTTTGTCATTTTTCTGTGTTCCTACAACATCCAAATTCATACCACTACCTGTTAACACTAGCTATTACACACTACACTTCTAAGCTGGTAGTGTCTTCATACTCATTTTCTCTAGGAACTTACTGCTTTTGTGCTTATTTATAGGAGAGCTATTTAGTGAGCTTTTATAGGCAATTTTTTTTCACTGTCAAATATAGTCTCTGGTTGAAATACAGAATCTAAAAGAAAGGAGAAACAATTAACAATTAACAAGGGTTTCTACAACCCTTGCTCTTTTCAAGTAGTGTTAAATAAATAATGATGTACTACAGGATTTAAAACCTTGCAAGAGCCCAAAGCCTTCAGCAGTACTCATAACGTTGTCAGTTTAAAGATAAACTGCTCTGACTCTGTGGGCAGTCCTTCGGAAGCTGCTGATCTCAAAGAGAATTTAGCCTTTTAATTGAAAAGACATTTTTTATTAAACCCTTTTTTATCAAGTTGAACTGAAAGCAAAGGTTTATTAACTGGGCTCTTGCAAAAGGACACATGTCTGTGTGTATGTTTAGGCTCAGGTAGAGATGAAAATACAAAAGGAATAGTTTTGTAAATCACTACCATCATATCAGTACAAATGAATAAAAATCCCTTGGCCTTTATAATGAAGGTGTCCTGCAGGTTTTTCTAATTGAGTAGATTTTTTTTTTCTTTTAGGACTCTACAGGGAAGCTCACAGTAACGGTGTATACTGAGGATGCTCCTGCCAGAGATAAATCCGTGTATTCTTATAAAATAGTTTGTACAAAGTGATTTGGGTTTACTTGGCACCTTTTAAACAAAGTATAATAAGGATGGTATTACCCTAGTGAATTAGGCAAGTATTTATTCACTTTAAAAAAAAAAAAAAAACAGGAGAGGAGGGTTTCACAAGATCATAAATGGGAAGAAAGGTAGAGATATAATTTGGGAGGTTTGACTAATTTTCTGACCACCAGGATACACTGTGTAAGCCTTTTTAAAGGTTGTGTTTTCAGTGGTAGTTGGTTAAATATATATTTACAATTATGATTCAGAACTGATCACTAGGTTCAAAGAACAAGCTAATCAGGCAGCTGTGATCTAAGTATCTCTTAGGTACATTAAATGAATCTCATACTAGAGGAAGGCTAAACATGCAGCTTCCACATCACGGAAATGTGCCTTAACCACAGCTTTTGGCTGCTGTGCAGCTAAGGATGTAAATTCCTAGAAGCCCAGCAGATCAAATGAAAATTATTCCCAGTATCTGGACATTTATAGATCAAGACTGATTCCCTCTATGCAAAATATGTTTTAGTCAGACAAATGCTACTGAACTCCATAAAGTAGTAACTGGATAAAAAATCTACAGTCTAGCAGTTGGAGGATCAAAAAGCACTTTTTCATGTTATTATACATGAATCTACGGAGTATTAGCAGCTTTAACTCTTAAGACATTTTCAGCTGAGCTAGACAGATTGACTTGACTCCTATTAGAAGTAAGAGTAGATAAGCTTAAAACATTAAGTAGTTTGGCTAGTGAGACACAAACTCTTAGGAAGGTGTCTTAATCGATAATTTGACTGAATGAGAGCAGGAGTAACATTATATCTATACTCTCTACTATAAAACCTCTATGTTAATGAAGGATTGTTTTGAGAAAAGGAGCAACAACTGTTACAGATATCTTATAGAAGGATGTAAGACAGTGAGCAAGAAATGTATGAAATGTATCCCCTTAGAAAGGTGGCTATCAGCCTCATCATCTATGAAGTCTCATGTAATTTGCTCTGTAGGTGGAACAGAGAGTGCATTTAAGCAGCAGAAAATATAAATGAAAATCAGAAAAATAGACCAAACTGAATAGAAGTCAAGAAGTCAAGTGGCACAATCTGATGGATTAAATGAGATTAACATACAAATCAGTGGTGGAGGAACAGAAAAGGGAAATATGTGACATAAAGACAAAAAAATGCAAGCAGGAGGGGAAAAAGTATGAATTCACTTAACTTTAGTAATAATAAATCATGTTCATTCATAGTGAAAAGAGATATTCTGTTACTTTACAAGCAGCATAGAAAAACTTCAGCTTTATATTATTTGATGAGAGTAAAGAGAGAAGTACAAGAGAAGAATCACAGAATCACAGAATTGTTTAGGTTGGAAGGGACCTCTGGAGATCATCTAGTCCAACCTCCCTGGTCAAGCAGGGTCACCTAGAGCATGTTGCCCAGGATCACATCCAGGCGGGTTTTGAATATCTCCTGCGAAAGAGACTCCACTACCTCTCTGGGCAACCTGTTCCAATGCTCTGCCACCCTCACAGTCAAGAAGTTTTTTCCCAGGTTCAGATGGAACTTCCTGTGGTTCAGTTTCTGCCCATTGCCTCTTGTCCTGTTGCTGGGCACCACGGAGAAGAGGCTGGCCTCATCCTCTTGACACTCCCCCTTCAGATACTTGTACACGTTGATGAGATCCCCTCTCAATCTTCTCTTCTCCAGGCTGAACAGGCCCAGCTCTCTCAGCCTTTCTTCCTAGGAGAGGTGCTCCAGCCCTCTAATCATCTTGGTAGCCCTCCGCTGGACTCTCTCCAGTAGTGCCATGTCTCTCTTGTATTGGGGAGCCCAGAACTGGACACAGTCCTCCAGGGGAGGCCTCCCCAGGGCTGAGGAGAGGGGCAGGATCACCTCCCGCCACCTGATGGCAACACTGCTGGCTCATGCACCCCAGGAGACCATTGGCCTTCTTGGCCACAAGGGCACACTGCTGCCTCATGCTTCACTTGTTGTCCACCAGCACTCCCAGGTCCTTCTCGGCAGAGCTGCTTTCCAGCAGGTCAACCCCCAGCCTGTCCTGGTGCTTGGGGTTAATCCTCCCCAGGTGCAGGACCTTGCACTTGCCTTTGTGGAACTTCATGAGGTTCCTCTCCGCCCAGCTCTCCAGCCTGTCCAGGTCCCTCTGAAGGGCAGCACAGTCTTCTGGTGTGTCAGCCACTCCTCCCAGTTTTGGATCATCAGCAAACTTGCTGAGGGTGCACTCTGTCCCTTCCTCCAGGTCACTGATGAATACATGGAACAAGACTGGACCCAGCACTGACCCCTGCGGGACACCACTAGCCACAGGCCTCCAACTTGACTCTGCGCCATTCACCACAACCCTCTGAGCTCTGCCATCCAGCCAGTTCTCAACCCACCTCACTGTCCACTCATCTAGCCCACACTTCCTGAGTTTCCCTATGAGGATGTGATGGGAAACAGTGTCCAAAGCCTTGCTGAAGTCCAGGGAGACCACATCCACTGCTCTGCCCTCATCTCCCCAGCCACTCATTCCATCAGAGAAGGCTATCAGATTGGTCAAGCATGACTTCCCTTTGGTGAATCCATGCGGACTACTCCTGATCACCACCTTGTCCTCCACATGCTTAGGGAGGACCTCCAGGAGGAGCTGTTCCATCACCTTTCCAGGGATGGAGGGGAGGCTGACAGGCCTGGAGTTCCCTGGCTCCTCCTTCTTGCCCTTTTGGAAAACTGGCGTGTCACTGGCTTTCCTCCAGGCCTCAGGCACCTCTCCTGATCTCCAGGACCTTTCCAAGAGGATGGAGAGTGGCCTAGCGATAACATCCGCCAGCTCCCTCAGCACTTGTGGGTGCATCCCGTCAGGGCCCATGGATTTATGGATGTCAGGTTTGGACAAATGAGCTCTTAACTCAATTCTCCTTGTCCAAGGGAGGGTCTTCCTTTCTCCAGCCTTCCTCTCTTGACGGAAGCAAAGGCAGCATTCAATAACTCTGCCTTCTCTGTATCCTTTGTTACCAGGGCACCCGCCCCATTCAGCAGTCGGCCCACGTTTTCCCTAGTCTTCCTTTTGCTCTTGATGTATTTCAAGGAGCCCTTCTTGTTGTCCTTGACATCCCTTGCCAGATTTAATTCCAACTGGGCCTTAGCCTTCCTTGTCGCATCCCTGCACACTCTGACAACATCCCTGTATTCCTCCCAAGTGGCCTGTCCCCTTTTCCACATTCTGTAGGCTTCCTTCTTCTGCTGGAGTTTTGCCAGGACTTCCTTGCTCCTCCATGCAGGTCTCCTGCTCGCTTTGTTGGACTTCTTACACAGAGGGATGCACCGATCTTGAGCCTGGAGGAGGTGATGCTTGAGGATTAACCAGCTTTCTTGGACCCCTCTTCCTTCTAGGGCCCTACCCCAGGAGATTCCCCTAAGTAGGTCCCTGAAGCGGCCCAAGTTAGCTCTCCTGAAGTCCAGCATTGCAATCCTACTCATTGCCCTGCTCCCTCCTTGTAGGATCCTCAACTCCACCATCTCATGGTCCCTGCAGCCAAGGCTGCCCCCAACCTTCACATCTCCAACCACACCTTCTTTGTTCGTTAGTACAAGGTCTAGCATTGCACCTCTCCTCGTTGGCACACCTTTACTCCCTCCAAAAGGGCTGGAGTTTCTCATAGTTTTTATCTGCCACATCTGCCAGCTCTATATGTCATTTTTGACAGCTCTCTCGAGGTATTTCTGGCACCTTGGGGTCCCTAAAATGACCTTAGTCACCAATGTTCAAGTAGTGAATGAATCCCCAGGTTAATTTACAGCTCTCTAGTCTCCATTAATGCTATGGACTAAATTTAGTTGCCTAAATAGGGGCATCGAGTGATGTTCTGGGTGCTTTATGCTGACTTTTGGGAAAGGATAGACTTCCTCGTATGTTCTGGGTCATATCTGCCAGTTCTGTGTGGTTAGTTCAGATACCTGAGGGTGTCACGGATAGTGCTAGAGAGCTATATTTTGTCAGATTAATTGATCTCTAGATCTCCAGCGCCTAACCTGCCATATGAAATTTGGTTCACATGTAAATACATTTTAATTTAGGTTTCTAAATTTGGATCTGAGTACCATCCCTGGTGCATGCAAGATAGGCATGATGTTTAAGCCTATTATGCAAATAACTTTATATCTTTCATGACAAGATGAACATTATATGGATACTGCCAATCAGCTTGAGGTGGCCTTGCCTACAGTGTAGATGTTGGCCAAGCTGCACTACTAATTGGCTTGGTAATGAGTGCTTGAATCCTAACACAGAGGTATTACAGATATATTTACTAAGCTCAATGGGAACTGTGCCAGGATTTCACCTCAGAGGGGATGCGCTTCTTCCAAAAAGTATGTGCATTTTTCAAATTGCAGCCAAAAGGAGAAAAGAATTGAACTTTAATATGTGACAGAGTTTTATATAGTTAAATCTTCCAGAACGGTACATAATTAATGGATTGGTTTGCTAATATCGCAAGATGAATATAAGTAGAGCATTTTGCATTTAGCATTAAGCAAATGTCTCTGAAGCCTGCCGCCATGAACCTATGCTTAGTTTGACTGATGAGTAACAATTTTAGTCTGTTCTCAACAGAAAACAGTTATTTTACAGAGAGTACATGACTTTAGTTGAGCAGCTGGCAAGAAATATTTAATATTGTTCTGTATTTTTCTTAATTAATATTAAGCATTTTACAGTCAACCTTTATTGCAGTAACCACAAGCTTTGTAAGAGTAAACATGTACTTCCTCCTAGTAAATATTTCTCTCCATGCATACATTTGTCCTGAGACATCTCCTGGAGTTGTGAAACTTGCTCACCTGGCCTATCTTTGTACTGGCGTAGCCATAATACAAGGACTGACACTCTGAAAAATCAGTAACTGAATTTAAGAAGTGTGGAATCAGTTGCAGAAGCATGTAGGGAAAATAATCCAATTCTCTCTTCATTGCCTTCAGTCCCTCATCTTGTCAGGATGGATTCCAAATGTGAACACTGTGAGCTGCTGAATTTCTGCCAGCTGGAACATAGCAGAAGACAATATTTACAAAGTGTAAAAGGAAATCAGTGAAAGGCTGTCCAGACATCATGGGAGAAAAAAAGAAAAAAACAAGAAAAAAACAAGAAAAAAAAGCTACTTCAGACATGGATATGGCTCTGCAAAGTCTTTTTCTGAGCTCAGCCAAATGTGCCTTTGAAAAAGACGTGTAGCTGTGAAAACGATTCATAGGTCACAAAGTCTTTCTTGTTGGAATGAGTTTTGAAATGAGCCTAGTTCAATTCATTAGCCTCATGTCACATTTAAGCTGTCACAAATCTTTCTATTAGGTAGGAAATTAGTTTACCCACTGGTGAACCAGAGGGATGAAACAGAGGAATTGTATAACTAGAAGTTGGACTCTGCAGAAAAACTGACAGAATTGCTTGATAAAGTAGATGAACTTCTCTGGGGATTTGTAAATCCTTCATTCAATCCATGCCCCTGAGCAGGAGCAGATGCACTGCTCTGACATGAAACAAAATTTCAAAGGTTGAGTGCCTTAATGGGAGATCAGGCCTCAATACATTTTAAGCCCAATGAAACTCCAGCACTAAGCATCTGCCCTACAGAATATTTTGACATTGCCACAACTACAAATATATACACACACACATACATACATATTTATATGTATTTCCCCCAAATTTGATTACCATAACATGTAATTGATGTACTGGAGGACCACCCAAAAAATCATTAGTAAATTGCATGTCTGGCTTTTTGAAAAATAAATCAGCATATAGTGGAAAGATTAAAAGAAAATGTTATTTAAATGTTAACTTTGTAACACAACTACTATGCAGTGTTAGGCACTGAATGCATGAACGTGTTCACAACACTGGTTTTCAATGACAATTACAATTTCAACTAGAAGGTGTTCAACTGTTAGGGCCAATAACACAGTTAAGGGTTTGATATATAAACCGGTTGTCCCAGAGTAGGAAGCTGACACTCATCTGCTGATCTGCAGTAACTTATTATGTTGATGCAACTCAGCCCAAAGTAAATACAATGTAATTCAAGTTAATATAGCCCCTAATGGAAAAGAAATATATGACATTCAATTATCTCGTATTTGACATGAGCTAAAGCACAAAAGTGGATATATATTGCTGATTAGTCAATGTGTGTTCTTACTTATGATAATGTGTTCATGTTTCCAAGCACTAAGTTTCATGTGTGGCATAGTAGTCAGACTTTTTTGATAGTCACTTTCCCTTTTTTCTTCTATTCTGTTGAAAGTCAGATAAAAGGAAGTCAAACTATATAGTGCTAATCATGTCAATTAATAGTAAAGTTGAAAGAAAACCTCAGTACTGGAGCTTACTAGCTATTGCTGCTTTTTTTATCTTTCTATCTTTACCACCATTTAATCTGGGGGGGAGGGGGGGCGCAAGGCGGGTGAAAACCAGTCATAGTTATTTTTAAAATAACTATTAAATTATTTGAGATACCTTTTTATTATTGGTTTTGCCTGCCTACTTGTATGGTTCTCTGCTGGGACTGGTAAGATGGTCAGCAGCAACATGGACAAAATATTTTGTAGTGTGCCCTTACCACAGCCATCAGAAATTCTCACAAACTGCTACTTTTTATTATGTTTTGGCAAAATCAAAGTATTTTTAAGAAACATAAATTTACACTAAAAAATTTTACCAGTCTAAAAGCCTATTTTCAATGTTGGCAGCTCTCTGAAAAATGTCAAGAAAGTATGAAATAACAGAAAATTTAAAAACAAATGAAACTGGGTTTTTTTGGTATTTATTTATGGATTAACAGATGGCTGGTGAAAGAATACAAATATTTGGAAAGAACGAATGTGTTTGCATTTCAAGAAATAAGTTAGAAAAAGTTAGAAAGCTGTTCTGGAATCCAATTGTCCAGGGTTTTAATCTTTTTTTTTTTTTTTTTTTTTTGAGACTTTGAAAGTGAAAATGAGAGGGAAATGCATTGGAAATGTAGCAGAAAAGGGAAAAAGAGGTTTCATATGGGAAACAAAAGATATAAGGCTATCAACTATCACTGTTTTCAGCTCTCTTGAAATAGTAATTTTCTCTCTCTCATTCACACAAGTATAGAAAGAAAACTGTCAGATGAGTGAATGAGTTTGGCTAAAGCCAATGTAAATCTCTGTACAGATACAAAAAGAAACAAAATCACAGACAATCAGGTAAATTAGAATCTGATTACTTATTGAATTGATTTCTTTGAAGTAAGTCAGGTGAAAAATATGGCATCCAAAGTTTTTCTACATACTCTAATAAAAGATATTATATCTCTTAACAGAAATGGCTTCACTTAACTTTAAAGGCAACTGTAACCACACTCCATTGCATGTACCTACGAAATTTGAAGTGCCAAAAGAAAAAAATGTGCAGGAAAACAGGAAAACAAATTTATTCTATGAAGCACAGGGAATGTGCACATATAAAAGCCAGCTTTTGTGAAATCAGTGTGTGCTACAAGAGCACACATTCACATCAGTGTGCTTTTGCAACAGAATCTTTGGAGACAAAGTAGTCCAGTCTAGTACGCAAAACAGTGGATTTTATCCAGTGAGGTTCAGAGATTTTAACTTTGATATTACCTGCTGAATTAATCTGGTTAAGTCAGAAACCTTCTGGGAAGTAATTTTGCTTACTACATTCTAAAATGTTTTATACCTAGCCACTGACAAAATACATAAGAAATGAAAAAGGCAAAACTTTGTTTACTACTGTAGTCTATTAATAAGTCCCAAACCTGGAAAATATAGATTCTGGAAAGGAGAGTGTATAAGACTTAAGCAAAATTATTACATTCTAGTTGTGCTGTCGGAGACTCCGTCGTCTGTGAATCAAATATGATAATGCATGGGCCAGTGTATGACCTCTGGAGATCTTGAGAGATTGAACTTTTTTCTGGAGCTACAAAACTAAATGACCACATATCGATTCTCAGAACTTATATTTACAGTTGGGAAAACACAATGAATGGATAGATTTTAAGGTTAGTCTGTCCTCCAATACAGTATATGGCATTAAACTTCTCTGAGTTAATTCCTATCAGAAGTTCAAAATCTGTAGTTAACTTACCTTAAAAAAATCCTATCCTGATTAAAAAAAAAAAAAAAAAAAGCTGAATCACCCATAATAAAGTGTTTAAATAGTCAATTATCTTAACTTTTAAAAGAAATGGGCCTCTTACTTCTACCTGAAGTTATCTACGATTTCTAGCTATTTGATTGCGATGTATCTTTGTGTTCTAAATTGAAGAACTTTCTATTAGCAAGCGTCTGTTTCTTGTTCTATTAGCAAGTGTAGGCATTCACAGACCACAATATACTTAACCATTTTTTTGATAATATAATAGACTGAACTGCCTGAGTCTTTCATTGGAACGCATATTTTATAATCCTTCATGTATTTTGGTTCTTCTCGGAGCCTTCTTCAATTTTTCAGTAACCTTCTTCAAACCTGGACACCAGAATGGGATACAAATTTCAATAGTGTCACAGTAGGATCAAATGTAGACAAAATATAATATCTGAAGACAGAAAATGTTTACCTCTTTACACATACAAAATCCGCATTAGTGATTCAAAATGTCGTTCAAAATATCTAGCTGGAACATCACGTCCAATTATATACTAATTGTGATACTTCAGAGCCCTGCCTGTACCTCTTGCTTGTGCATAGTTTCCATAGATATCAGTTCCTCAAAATCTCATAGGTTTGGCCTATGTTTTTATTGTGCATGTCTATATTTGTCTCTAATAGCATATACATTGTTTGTTTGCAAACCAGCTACCTATGAATGGATTTAGACCTGAAGTTTTAATATTTGTTCTCCCTCTAATCTTGATGCCATCTAAAAACTTCATAAATGCCTACTATTTAATAGTCTCTCTTGAATCATTGATGCAAATATTATCCAAGGTAAAACCAAGAAGGTGTTATCTTCAGGACACTTCTACAGCCTGCTTATTGCTGATTTACAATTACATTTTTTCATTTCAAAAAGTATTACTTTTTTAGTGAAGAATTTTATTCATACTATCTGAAAAGAAAAAAAAAATGTAACAAAGAATTTCCTAAAAACTGTAGAATTAAAAAAAAAACAGAAAAACAAACCTGTATTTCATGACAATATCTAAGTTAATTAGTGGAAACCGTGAGACACAAAAAGTTCAGTCATTAATGGCACCCACTCTATTGCGAGAAATCCAGTTCCACGGTGGAATTTTTACAGGTTCAGATTTCAAAATATTGTTTTTGGTCACTTGCTGTCATTGCTTGTATCCTGTTTCTATTGCACATTTGTGCAGCATGTATATAGTTTCAAGTGGACATAGAAACACAAGCACAATTAATCGTTTATACTGAATGATACGGATCCATGAGTTTTGAAAAAATACCTGCAAGAAATAGCAGTAGTACTGTATATACTAATGTAGTACTAGATATATATTTAACATCCTCAGAAGATCCTGCTTCTCAAAACTGGAAAGTAGTGGGAATCATGGGTCACTGATCTTTATGTTACAAATACCAATTATAATGCTAAAATATCCTAGAACTGTAAAATATAGGCAAGTTTAATTTCATAGAATCAGGCTCACAGTGTTTCTACAAAGGGAAATTGCACATATGTTTCTTAATAATTTTAAGGGACTAATAAAACAAGAGATAAATGTACAGTAAATCTAATTTGCTTGCATTTTGATAAGTAAGGTTTTTCCTCAAAGATTAAGGACATAAACAACCATAGGACAAGAGCCAATTTTTTGTCACAATTTGAAATCTTTACTGAAAGCTAGAGATGTATACATTTTCCAATAGAATTCAAAATATGTTTTGATATAGGAGGGAAGGAAGGAAGAAGGAAGAAGGAAGGAAAGAAAGAAAGAATGAAATAAGTCCTTTTGTGGATTAAAACGTACTTAAAGTTCTGCTGGCAAACGTGCACATCTCTAGCTTTTAATAATCTGAGCTCAGGAAATTCCTGATCAAAAAATAGTATTTCGTAGACTTTTATGATAGACTTTCTTCCTAAGAGTTTTTCCAGGCTGCTTTTGAAATTGCACAATTTTTAGCATATGCAGTCTCCTTCAACAGGGCATACCATATCTGAGTTATGCCTTGCAAATAGAAATATCTTCTTCCATTTTGAAACTTTCTTGTTTTGCAGAAGTTAGGCAATTGTTCCTCCTTCATCTCCTCCATAGCACTCAATTTTATAGACTTCTATCATATCCTTTTTAATTTTTTGGTTTTGGTCCATTTAATCACTCACCATTTGAAATGTATTCTCCAGCTTTGATCATCCTTGCCACTTGTTTGAATCTTTTTCAGTTTGAATGTATCTTCTTTTAGATGTAGCGGCATAGTTCTCATGTAGTCGTTAGAAGTGGGTTTTTCTGTGGATTCGTCTTACGGCCCTCTGCAACGCTAGAATGATATTCTCTGTTTAGCTTGCTATTTCTTTCTTAAAAATCCTGAATATTTGATTTGCCTTTTTAACTGCTGTGGTGAAGTTTGTATTGAGCTATTTCTCAAAACCACAATGTTTCCAGCATAAGAGGAAACAATCAGTTTGAATTTTCTAACTGTTTGTTAACAAAGAATTCTTCACCCTGTGTGCATTGTTGTACGTTTATATTCATTTTCATTCTTGGGTTATACATTGCTTTAGAATCACAAGGTCCTTCTGCAACCCTTTGCAAGTGGCTTTTGCTGTTAGCATCCTCGACAGTGATATCAGTAAAATTTCTCATGGCACTATTCACTGCCTTTCCTACTGCTGACATGATCAGAAAGATGGAAGAGATCATGTAGTACAGCCCTCTGGTCTGATAGTGTGCTGTGTGGCCTTTCCTTTCACCTGGGGAGGGCAGGGAAGGCGTTAGCTTTTTATTACTTATTTCAGGTTGAAGAAGAACAAACTGGAAATCAAGGTACTTATATCTTTATTCTGCAGCTCTCCCCTTCCCCCATACACATGTACTCCCTATAATCCCACTGATTTCCACATGCCAGGCTTTTTCTCCAAGCATATCTTTCAGAAAAAGTGATGGCTGCTTACAATATGGATATGATTCAGCTCAGCAATACTTTTTGCAGTAAACTAAATTTGCCCTTTAGCTTTCAACTCCCACACGTTTCTTTTCACTAAGCCAAGTTTAGACTTCACCAGTAACAGCTACATTTTGCTTAAGGCAAAATTAATGTCAGCTACCTTAAATCTCTTAATTTTCTCACATATTAGAGAAACCACCAGAAAAGGTGTTACTGTTTCATATACGCTCACCAGCCCATTTACTCTGGAAACAGTGAAGTTACTTGATTGTCTCTGCTCAGTATTCCTGTTTATAATAAACTAAAAGTTTGATTAAAAAGAGGAAAAGTCCCAAATTAGGAGTTGAAACTCAAATAACTCTCTGTCATTGATATCATTGTAAAATCAGCTTCTTAAATGAGTGAATTTGGGCCCCAGCCCAAATGGGACCCCGCTGTAACATTCATGAGGAAAGATAAGCAATTCCAGCATATTTAAGTTAGGAAAGGACAATATTCATCCTACAAGAGAAGGAACTTTTATATCTATATAAAAAAGGAGAAAGGCAATCCTTCCAAAACAAATGATTTTACTCAAAGTCCCATAAAAATTGTTTTCAAATTTCTCCCTTATTTAGATATACTAGAACTTACTTCTCCAAAAAAAGAAACCTAATTATCATGATATTCACAACTCACGTGGTTTTCAGTCCCTTCTCAATATGGATGAAATGTCATTTTACATCTGATAGTGTAATTTTCACCAGGGCTGGTGCTGGAAAACAAATTATCCCTCCAAGCAGAAGATCTTAAGCAGTGGCTTCTTCTAAACTCTCAGAAGTAACTAATATATAACTTTCTATATAAAATGGACCAACTGCTTCAGGAGGGATCAAGAAGTATTTCATCTGTCCCCTCTAGAACGCCATATAGACAAGTAATTTAAGCAGTCAGTTGTTGAGTAAGGAGTTCAAATAGACTTAGGCAGATAGCGATTGAAATTTCTTTTTCCCCCACATCCTGTGTGATTGATCTAGTCATGTACCCTTCTTGTTCTGCAGAAGTCAGAGCTATCTGAACACACCTACTGAATCAGTCCCTGCAATTGATATAGGAGGGAAAATACCTTTCAAGTATGTTCCACTTTTAGTGCTAAATCAAAACCCTAGGGGGGAAAAGGAGAAGTCTATCTTATTTAAAGGAATTAGGCTTTCTCTGATTGCTCAAAATATAGAAATTCAGAACCAGTTACGTTCAGTCTGTAACTTTTCCCACTAGTCGGGAGAATATCTGTGGGTAGACACTGAGAACAAATATGTGATTTATTTGATGAATGTTATCTATATGAAAATCTGTAAACACGTGAAAAGCCCATGACCTAATTGCTGTAATTATTGTGATTAATCAAGCTGTGGCTGATCAGTTAAGAGAAATTTCTTATGTCTAAACAGTTTATGGACTAAGTGCAATATATCTCCTTTAGAAATATTTAGAAATATTCACACTTAGTTGTGTATACATGCTTCAAGTCACACTGTTAGGGTTAGGACTGTTCCTCATGTTAGATAACTTATAACACTATCCACAAGAGATGGTTCTGAACCTAAGTATTATGTGAACATTCACTGTCATTTTTATCCAAGGAATGATATTGGCTCAAGAGCATCAGAATTTCTCCTTAAGCCTCCCATTGTCCAATGGACCCCAACACATTGAATTTAAAAGATAGTTCACTCTCTTACCTACACCCATACTGCATCAGCACATAGTCAGTGCCTTGGTCCAGCTTCTGATAATTTCTCTCTTCAACTTTTTGAGGTGACATATGTCCCTTGAAGTGAAATGGTGCTCAAGGCACTTTGCTCCATCCATTACGGAGGTTATAGTACAAAACAAGGTGCGAGTGGCCTTGCAACCTCCCACAAAAGGCTGAAGAATATTGTGTGAACTCTCTGTGTCTCTATAAAAGCTAGTAATCAACAAAAAATGCAGCAGTAGGTAGTGCTTAAGAATATGAACCACTGTTTATTGACTTGGTCAAGTAAAGTGCATTGATATGCACTATAAACATAGCTGGGCTGTTCTGAGCATTTAACGTAGACAAATACAATATTTTATCAGTGTTTACAGCCAGGGAATATTTTGGACCATCAATCTTCTCAAGCTAGTCCACAAGCAGATGAGTGCGACAATTCTATTTATTTTGACACATGCAATTTAGTTGTAATTATTTATAGTCTTAACATTGAATTGTCATCCAAATTCCAATTCTACATTCAGAAAGAGGACTTTGGAAAAAGTTAGTCTCCTCCCTACAAGGCTGTTCCTCTATGTCTCTATTTGCTATGTATGGATTATGATATTGAATTTCTTTGTCTTCTGCTGGTGAAACCAGGTGTACAAAAATTACAAACGGTTTTATTAGTTCTACTATGCTAACAATAATAATACAATTATTTTACTAAAACATGGTGTCTGCTGTCATGTCCTTGTTGAAAAGTAGAGTCAGACAACTGAGCTTTCTGTGGCAATTATCACATTTTCAGAATAGCAATGTGCAAACTAGATGCTATTTTTCACAATTAGCTTAATTTTTTGCTATTTCTTGCTCCCTGAGAAACTTTATTTTCAAATAAACTTGTGAACTGGAAAAATAAGAGGGCTGAGCTGCCCTTGCACTTCTCAAAATTGAGAAAAGAAAAAAACCCACTGCTCACCTCACTTCAGGATAGATGAGTGGTAATACGAAGGACATTTCTGTATCGGTTTAAAAGTAGTGTAAATGAGAGGTGAATTAGGTTTACTGATGAAATTCTATCCTAAGTGAGTCAAAGAGGAAACAGATTTGTTACTAACTTAGTAGTGTTAGATTTTCTCCTGCAGATTGTAAGACCTTTCAAGAGTATCAGCTCATGGTAGCGTTAAGATATGAGAGTGTTATTTCTCTCACCACAAAATGTTTTACTTCCACTATCCATCCTTGTCCAAAATAATTTAGTCTGTATCCTTAAGTCATAGATATTTTTAAGTTGTAATTTTATGAAAAATGTTACTGCCTAAGGTTGGTAGTTAGGAATTCTGGTAGATCACAGAATATCACAAAATGTTACAAGTTTTTAGGGTAACAAAAAAGTGTAAGTTCGCTTAAAAAACTAAAAAAAGATTAGAGAGGGTTTAAATAGACTAAATGAAAACATTAGCAGCAGGGAATATAGTGCAGAATGATGATGTTCTTCAGGATTCACTACATGTGATGATGTAGTGTAGATGTGCAATATGGAGAGGGGGTAGCTATCTGAAATCTTCCAAAAAACTTCCTTGGATTTTTTATTTTTACCTTGAGGTTGCCTATTTCTCATTTCTGTATATCCTTAGTTCACAATGATGAGATTTTAATCCATTTTGTACGTTAGACCATTCTTGTGAAATATACTAGTAAAGATTAAATAATAATCATAACAATGAAGAGACATGCACATATAACAACATGGTTTCTGGTACCCTTCCATTAACGATTGTTCTTCAGGCTTCTTCAGAAAAGTATTTTCACTTAACAAGTACAGAAAGGAAATATTAGCAGACCAATAGGTTGCTTTCCAGTTTAGGAAGATCTGTGACAAGAGGCGGTGGTATTGCTTTAATTGCATGCCCTTTTAGCCAAGGCCGCTTTTAGCCAAGGTCAGAAACTTAGATATGGGGACTATCCACGAAGAGACCATCACTGGAAGGGATATAATGGTTGAAGGACTCTCCTACTCTCTATTGGTTGCAAAAGCAAAATATTATCTATTTGTTTTGTCCTTTTTTTATTTTACTACTAGAAATCCCAGTAAGATAGCAGGGGGTCGTTCACAGCTCTGAGTTAATTAACAAGCTGCCAGTGCTGATGAGCTCAGTCTGATAGAGAGCGCACAATCCTGGAAGAAGTACTACGGGAGCCCCTTTTAACTCATGGCTATTCAGCACAAAAAATGAATTAAAATGTAGGAGTTAGTAGAAAATCAGATATCTCAACTAATAATAATTAGTAATTGAAAGAATAGTCAATAAAGTATTGGAACACTTGCATATTTGAGATATATAACCTATAACTAAACTTTGCTGTAGTTCCTTCAGCATAGATGAGCTGTACGCAAAAAACATCCAAAAGATTAAACACATACAGATATGTCTAGTCAAAATATATCTCTACTTGGAAAAATGGCTTCATTAGAGTTACACAGTGCTGAAACTTGATGTATTCTGCATAAAAGACAAGCCAATCTAAAAGTTAAAAATGTTTTTAAGTGGAAGTTCCTTGACTTAGGAATCAAATTGTTTCTTTCTGTTTTTTGTACCGTTCTCCAGTATGTAGGCTCTGCAGGCACAACACAGCCTTCTGGGAATATCCAGACAACTTTATTACCTGCTGTTTACACACTACAGGGGACTGAAAACACAGTTCTGCCGAGGGAGTATACTCTAGCTCACTAATCCTAGAAATGCTGACTTTGAGCGCTGCTCTGAAAAAAACAGCAACAGAAGATTCATTTTTCTCGCTCAAGGACACTGAGAACAGAAGGGACCAGCAATCCCTTCTGAAGGGACCATCTGGCCCTGTGCTCTGCCTGTACAAGCTGCAGAATTGTTTTCCAGAACCTGGATTAAAATATGACTTTTAGAAAACTCCCTAATCTCTTTTTAAAGACTTCAAATGATAGTAAGCCCGGTGCTTCCTCTGGCAGGTTGTGCCAATGGTTAATTAGCTTCATCAATGCATCTACCTGATCTTATTTCAAGGCTGCATAAGTTTAACTTCAGCCTTCAGCCACTGGCTCTTCTTAGGCCTTTATCTGCAAGACTAAGACATCCTCTTCTATCAGATATCTTTTCCATGGTTAAGTACCTATGTAGAGTGATCAAGTAACTTCATTTCCTCTTCAGTAAAATAGTATATTGAACTCTATAAGCTTCACACTTCAAGGATTGTTTTCTAGTATCTGGACCATTTTTGGAGTCCTTCTCTGAATCCTCCTCGTTCAGTTTGCATCTGCACGTGAAGTGCAGACCTCAAACTGGAAGAAAAATTCTTCAGGCCTACAAGTGTTGTGTACAGAGGCTATCTTGTTCCCTATTTGATATTGTTATTTTATACATCCAATGACAGCATTTAATTGAACATCTCACTGAGCTTCCACATGGAGACTGCTGTCTCTCATAACAGTTAAGCTTTTTCTCAAGTCACAGCTCTCCAAAAAAGAAATAGTCCATTCTGCCACTGAAGTCCACACTGTTTCCCACAGGTAACAGCTTGTATTAGTTACGCAGTACTGAAATACATTTTGCTAAATTATGATCTTTTACTTAGGAGACGTGGAAGACTAGGTAGCAATACCTTCTTCTCTTCGTTGTTTGCTGCTTCCATTGATCTTTAAAATGTACTAGCAAAGATCTTATGTGGTCATCTAAATGCACACAATATGATTATTGATTAAAATACAAATAGTAGCATGCCCTGAAGAATCTTCAGTGCTCCCAGCTATCATAAACCCTAGCATGTGTTCCACTTAAAACTCCATTTTCTACCTTTGAATATATCAGGTTTTGGCTAATTAGAACATATGACTAATTAATTACATACACTGCATGCCTTCTTTAAATAAGATCTTATACAATGTCAAGTCAAAAACTTTTGAAAATTTGAAGTGCGTAATTGCCTTTATCAAGCCGATTTGTAAGCTGATGAAAAAAAGACATACAACACTTTTCTGCCCTGGTTAAGCTTTTTTTTTTTTTTTTAACAAAACATGACAATCATATTATTGTGCTCATTTCTGCCAGCACATTGCATGTACCCTGAATATAAATATTTGATGAAATCATATTTGATGAAATCTTATGGAAGGAGGGACTGTGGAAAGTCTAATTTGATGGTAAGGGTTCTAGCTTAAGTAAAATCTTTAGCACCCAGGTCCTGCTAGGATAAAATAAGAGCAGGAGAATAATTTCATTATTCTGCCCTCTCCATAATGAAACAGATGGAGACCTTCAGAAATAAAAAAGTCAGAAAGGATTAGTAATTATCCCAGCAAGTAACATGGTCTTTGATGAAGCATAAGATTGCTTTTCTGTGATGACTGCATTGGTAGTGTCTGAATAGCAGTTTATAAGCTGTACTTTGTGGAAAAAAATCTTTTGTTTCAACATCTGTAAATGATTCTGAGTATTTTCATTGTTTTTTGCTGCTTGGCCTGTTTATTCTCATTCACATAACAATGTCTCACCGGATCTTCCATATTCTCCCTCACCGAAGATATGGATTGCTACAGCATCTCTGGCTTTCTGGCTACAACCATATACTTCAAAATATTTTTGAGAAAGATTATGTTCTTCTTGACAGTATTTTACCTCTTCTAAAGCTCCAGTTGCTACTCCTCTGTTCTTGAGAGACATGTGTGACTTCTCTTCTAGTGTCTGGACGTACTGACAAGATGATGAATGTGAGCAGCTGAAAATTTCTTTTACATGGTTTCTTCTTAGGTCCTTTGTGATCTTTACTTTGAAAACTGAACATAACTGACTTGACTGAGGTTTTTTCACTTTATGCTACCATCAGGTTAAGATCTTTCTCTTGTGTGGTGGCATTTTTACGCTATGTTTGGACAACGAGTCAAATATGTTTTTTTCCTTCCCTTTCTTGTAGTACACATCAATATTCTAGCACTGAAAATTCATGGAAGACATTTTGGAACAGTATATAGCAGATTTCTAAAAATGTACTCTAAAACAGCTCTATGTCTTTAGGCATACTGATAAAATTTTCTGTATGCAAACACTTGTTTTCAGTTGGGCCATATTTGTTCCATTGGTAACAGTGACCTTGACTTAAAAGTTATTTCTTGTTTTCCTTATTGAGGAAGATGCCTGAGTTTCCTCATTTGCATTCTTTTTTATGAGTATTTCCTCATTCATAACCAGCTATTTCAAGGTAGCATAGGTGGTTGTAGGTCATGAAGATAAAATGCCCAAGCCGTTATGGTACTTTCTCCAGGGATTTTCATACACTGGAGATGCACTGGGAGAAATTGTCAGAGAATTTATAAGTTTTATTATTCTATAAAACACTTAGATCCATGTACAGCCTAAATGGCTTTACATGTTAAGACTCAGATAGGCCTTTGGGTCAATCATCTTTTCATAGAACTTTATCTTTACCTCTTTTCTCCATTTTAGCAGAGACATGAATTGCATCCCTGGTCTTCCACAGCATCTGTGACAATGTATCTGTGTCTGTACACTAGAATGACATTGAACCCTGCAAGCTCTGTTAATATGCTTTGCCACTGATTTCTCCACTGGAGGTTTAAAGCTTACTAGCATTCTCAAACTGTACTCACCTGCTGGTATGCCAGATGTGGTGAGGCACTTTCTCTTTTCCAGTAGCATTTGGCAATACCCATTTTTGGCGTCAAACACTGAGTACAATCTCTGTTATATGAAATCAGTTCATCTTTCTTTATCTGTGAAAACTTGGTAGTGAGTGGTATTTTTTCTTCCACTGCTATAAGTGAATTGGCTCTACGAACTAGGGGATATTTTCACGCATTTCGTCTGCACTCAACCTGATTATGCAACGTATGAGTTCAGATACTTAAGCAGCAATGCCTCTGTTTCCCACTTGTTTTATTGTTATTATTATTTTTTTCTGTTAATACAGTGGAAATGCTACGTGGAAGTAATGACTTCCGCATGATGAGAGGGACTGTATGTTCCCATGACTTTGGGAGCTAGGCTAGATTGTTGGGTTTTATAGGCTAGATGATTTGAAAAACAGTGACCAGATAAAAGGGCATTCACCTTATGACTGATATTAACTTTATTCTCTAATAGCCCCCAACTTCATTGCCATACATACACACATAAGTTAACATTATTAAGGCAGTCTTAAATAAGTCCTGGAAAAAATACGAATGATAATATGAGTAAGCAGTCACAGCTGTGGAAAAGGGACAAGAAACATGGAATGTTTTCAGCACATATCTGAGAACAAGACTGAAGCTTTAACCATTCTGTTATGAGAAATACAATAAAGCCAAAAGTATAGTCAAGCATCTGGTAAAACATTGCCAAAGGCAATTTTTATTTGACTTGATAGAAAAAAATGCATTCAGGCAGAAGTACTACTATTTTGGGAATATTTCAAAAGAGCATTGTTGCAGGAAACCAAAGAATCTATTAATAAAAATGGAAATGCGTTCACCACAAAGCATTCATTTAAAATTTCCATAGTGAAATGGAGATAAGGGAACAAGAAATCAAGATCGGCTTGATTGACTGATTGTCAAAATCACAACTGCTTTCTGAACCAACTACAACAATCCTACTCTCCTCACTGCTCTGTTCCCTATCCTTGCTACCTCCCGGAGCTGTGATGACTGAGCTGGTATTTATATGTGATTCCCCTTCTCTTTTCCTGTCATCTCCTCTCCTTTCCTTTCTCCAAGCCATCAGGCAGACTTTAATCTAGAATTCCCTGCTCTTCTGTAATGACTTTTTTCCTACACGCTCCCATCCACCTTCCTTCCCCAAACTATATGATGTTAGATGTACAACATTACAACACTTCAAATACCCAATTTTCAGTTACATGAACTGCCTGAAGAGCAAAATTGTGAAGAGATTCAGGAAGCAAGCAGGATGATCCAGAGCAACAAAGCACCAGGTATTGTAATGGTGAATTAGTAAAGTCAAGAAGGGGCAATTAAGTCAATCATTTTACAAAACTGTTTCATTGGTATGAAGAGCTAAAAGAACACAAAAAATGAGGAAATTCCATGCCTCATTTTGTTAAAAAGGAACATAATGGACACAACAGTTTTGGTATCTCCCTCCTCTTTATAGCTTATCAAATAACATCACATATACATGTGTGTGTGCATACATATATATATATATATATATATATCTGCATATATATATATATGCACACACACACACATACTACAATTTATGAAGAGTGGCTTGTGAGAGAAAAATCAATATGGTTCAGGAAAAACAAATCAGTTATGTGACGTGGTGATGAAGGAATGAACTCCAACTATACCTTTCATTTTTTCACAAATCTTAAGAAAATACATGAATAGCCTGCATGCGCTAAAGAATATAGGTTAGCCTCTATACTGTAGTGCAAGAATGTGAAGTACCTGATATAATTGTTATGTTAGTACAGTTTTGCTTTTGCATTCAAAAAATCTAAAATGAACACTGAATGAAACTTCTACCCCTTATGACTTCAGTATAGGATTAAAGCCAGAAAATGTATCATCCTCAGGACTTACTAATGTGCAAAAGGAAAAAGAAATATGAACATCGAAAATATTGATATAGAGATAATTTGGCTTATTGCTGGGAGAACCAAACAAAGAGTAACAAAGATGGTAAAAAAAAAATGGAAAAGTGACAAGACAGACTATTCGCAGAAAGACTAAAGATAAACCCAGATATGCGGCAAATATATTTGATCAACAAGTGAACAAGAAGTTCTGATTATCCTTGAATATCTATGAGTAATCTCTTACTGAACTTCGGCAAGGAATTGGAGACCTGGATGGAGAGAGTACAAGGTGACTTTAAGGGTATGGAGAGTGGCCATCTATCTTAGATAGCAGCTTAGGGTAGCTAAAACACAAATTCACAAAGGTGAACAACTGTACCTGGTTAAAACTGAGATGGTGCTAAAAAAAAAAAAAAAAAAAAAAGCAAGAGAGAGATATTCTTTTGTTATTTTGAAGGAGTAAGGAAATTAATCTGAAAGTTATAATATCTACTCCTGTCTAACACAAAGGCAAATTGGCAGCGCATAGAAATGCTGGCTTTTCTCCTATAGGGAATCCTCAGTAAGAAGGCCAAGTTTCAGGTCTACATTTCAGGTCATTATAATTGCTTTTTTTTTATATAGATGTGAGCTCTGGGATCTTATTACTGAGAAGTCAGATAGGCAACTAAATATTTCTGACAATAAAATACAATGACAGATTATGGAGCCAGGAAAAGGAAAATAAGTCTTATTAAGGAATCATGAGAAGTCTACAAACATCCAAATAAAATGAACATAATATTAGTAGGTAGAACATATGATGATAGTGAAAAAGGCAGACTAACTACAGATCTTTTGAAGGAAAAACAAGGAAAAGCTAGAAGGATAATTATGAGAAAGACCTAAAACTTCTCAATGTGAAATATTAGCAAGAGAAAGAACAACCCTGACACAAAGAGCTGAATAAAACTGTGAAAGTAGCTAAGGAATTCTAGGGTTTACAAAGCCAGGGGAGTAATAATTGTAGTACTTTGTGAGGCACGTGATGTACAGCGTGAATTGCTTTATTTATTCACATGTGTAATATGGGGAAAGAATCCAGATTGTCAGATATATGCAGGGAATTTTAAGAACTTTCTGCAGGTTTGCCACAGGGATGAATTGCCTGTTCTAGATACTTTTGCTTTGCTTGTGTGACTGCAGTTTGAATTATTTGTCCTACATATAGGTCTCTCCGCTCCTGCATTCATTTATTTTAGTTAAAAGTAGAGGCTTCTGGGTTTCATATACTCTCTGCTCATCTGGCCCATACACTACTCCTTGGAATTCAGGTTGTAAGTTGCACTGTCCTAGTGGTGCTAAAACAATTCCATCATCCTAAGCTGTCATTTCTCTTTCTTCTCTCGTATAATTGCAAGGATTGCGAGGCTTGTCGACACTTCACTGATTCCCCCCAACACAGTATCAATTTGGCAGTCAGTTTTCTGTTTCTGGGCTGCTGCCTAGCCTTTACATCTGGTAATAGCCTGAGACATACAAGCCATTTATTTCAGTCATTTTTCATCGCATTAAAGTGATGTATGCAAAATCTCAGTCTCTGAGTCAGAGTGTGCTTCCTTTCTTTTCCTTTTTATTTGATTGCTTGCTAGATTTAGCATAATGAATTTCTTACCATAATTACTGCATTACAATATAGGTAAAAGGAATTTTCATTTACCATGGTTTTCCTTCCAATGTCCACAGGTCTTACTTGATATTTTGTCTCATTTGCTTGCGGTTTTCCTGTGAGCTTTTTTTTAAATTAAATTACAGTGTTTATAAATTGAAATAATGCAATCATACATTCGTATTGCCAATTTAATACACCTTCAGATTTTTCATACCTGCCAGTTCAGCTTCTTAATTATTTCAGTTAAGGACAAACTTGAAAAGTAAATACGCTTTGCCCACCCATCATACATATTACTACAAAGTTATTTCATTTCTGAATTAATATTATACATTTTGACATAAATAATATTTTGGTCTCAAGTGCTTATGAGAAAAAGAAAAGACTAGAGTTGTAGGATCTTTTTTAAATTATTAATACTGTTAGGGATAGTAGTGTTAATTCCTCCCTCTACCTGAGAGGGAAAATATAAGTTGAAATCAACTGCCAGAAACCTCCTAATCAGAGGTTTGCAGTTAGGAGAAGAAGAAGGGGGAAATGGGATTTTAGTTCTTTCCCTCTACTGCAGTTCTACTCTTCATCGTTATGCATCACTGCACTGGGGAAAAAACAGGACTCAGGATAGCTTTCCTCTATATTCAGATGTTTTCTTCTATTTTCAGAGATTTTTAGGAATTCCCTGAAATAGGAAGATGTAACTTTGCCATTTGGTTTCCTCTTCCTTTTTTTCAATTCAAAATTAGTATGAAGACAACCCAATTTCAACATGATCATAACCAGGGTCCTAAAAAAACCCTCCTAAGTGGCAGTGATAGTTTTCATATTTGCTTCTTCCCCATGGCATGATTCTGTATATAAGCAATATCCCAATATCATTTAATCAAATAAAATTGCTTTATCACTTAATCATATTGATGACTTGAACTCGTTACTTTTTTACCCCGCTTTTGGATTTGCCAGTCCATTGTAACATGGCTGTATAACTCTATCAAGGGCTTTGAAAATCACTTTTCTTTACTAAACAGTCCTGGTTTTGATAGTTCATATTCAAACGGTTACTGAATTTTAAAAATATGTTTAAGATGAGCACGATATCTTGACTCGGACAATTTGAAGCCCATGTCTTGGAACAGTAAAAGACACCACATATTCCACTTTTCCCTATCATTACCTCTCCCCCTTCTCTTGGACGATCCCATACTACCTTATGTCTAATTTAGAATGAGCTAAGTCATACCCTAGACTATACTAACTGTATTGCTTAGATCTCTACTGAATAAATATAACGACAGTTTATATAGTTAATACATATATAGATGCCTATGTGCAGCTGCCCAGCTATATCATCTTAATCTTGAACTGAATCTTGAACGGATTTCCCTCCTCCCTTTTAACATGCTGTATGGGAAAATGCGGAAGCATGCTGAGGAGATAGGTGAGGGAAGCTAGTCAGACCTTTCCTACAGGACATATTGACTCATAGTCACGCCTGTGCCAGTGTGGCACTACACTTGGGCTTTGAATCAAGATTAGCAATGAGCTCAGTATGCTTACTGTGCATGTGTGTAGACCATAAAAAACCTAATATAGTGCCCACTCCCCCGACCCCCGGTGTTCCTCTCCATGGACCAAAGCTCAGTGGTGTCAGGGACTTTTCCGCTCCATTATTGCCAGTGGTGTCAGGGACTTTTCCGCTCCAATCAGCAAATCGCTGGGGAACCCCCGCTCAGATGCAGAGGCAATAAACACTCAATATCGACCACAGTGTGCCTTGTGTTTGTGTATCTGTCCCTGCCAGGAGTCCAGCAGTTGCCCCTGCCTTAACCTTACACATGCTATTAAGTTATCACTAAAATAGAACACATCTGATTTTACTTGCCTACAGTAGTATCCACTACTGACGGTTCTTGCACTTCTGAGAGAAATGTTTTATATGATGCAGAGATTCTTTTTGTGTGTGAGGGTGCAGCCACAGAGCACTGACAAACTTCAGGAGGGCTAAGTGCCCAGTGAAGAACGTTGCTTCCTCCTTCCTTCATCTGTTATCATATGCTTGTATGTTATGTTCCTAAAATGTCTCAAAATAAAAAATTGAGATGAAAAATCTTGTGTCATACATTTATTTTCTTTTAATTAAAGGAAGGGAATGCTGTCAATTTATACAATATGATACTCATTAGCCCTAGAAGTCTACATTTATCTGGCCAAGCTTATTAGCCTTAAGCATTTTCTCTCCTAATTGGCAAGATGAGGTCACAAGTTATGTGACTTTTGCTTATTGAACTTTGAAAACGCCCTTTAACTACTGTGTCACTGGGAATAAACCTGTCATTCAATTCTAACAACCCTTACTCTTCAACTCTTAGCCTGCCTTCTGGTTCCATATACAATGTCAGTTGAACAGGTCTCCCTCTCTGGTGGAAAGGGTGGGGGGCAACTCCTGGTCGCATTTTCTCACGCATGTCACTCTGAGGCAGAGGCCCCATAGTGTAAAGCCCTTATACAACTGAAGTTTATCACTTCTTATAATATCATTAATAGCCAGTGTCCAGTCATTTTCCATTCTATATTTCAGGTAAATTGCCATTGAAGCAACTCCTGGTCACTCTGCTCAAGAATCAGACCCGAAAGAAAGCAGCCACTATTAAAGCATCAGCCACTATGCTTAATATACATACACCAACCTGCGTACAATAGCCTGTTCTCAAGATTTCAGCATGTCTAATTGCTCTGATATGTTTCTTCTTGGAATTTTTAAGAGAAGTCTTAATATTTGAAAGCAAGGCTGAGAGGCAGCAAGACCTCTAGGTAGAGAGAAATTGCATACAACTACTATAAAATAAGAAAAACATGAAGAAATTGATCTGTGAGCAAAGAATCAATAGGAAATAGGGATGTAGCAGGAGACAGAGTGGAAGTGAATTGAGGCAATTTGTCAAATTGACTTTCTCCAACACACAATTCAGACTTTACGGATAAGTAGGATCATCTCATATAAGCACTTGGTAAGCTTAATCATCAACTATGTGTGAGTTAATAAGATCCCTCCATTAGAAGCTCAAATTAAGATTTAAGAAAAGCCTTGGACACAAACCTGCATAGTACGGAAAAGATGAAGACAACATTTGACCAGGCCAAAAGGCAGCAGAGGATTAGGTGAGGGAATAGTCACAAATTACTGAAAGGGAAGGAAAGGTGGAAGGGGATAGAGATGCAATGGAAACTGAGAATGGTTAAAAGAACTAGAAAAACGAATGAGCCCTAAAAAGTGATAAAGGTGTTTTACACTTGTTGCAGAAAGACTTGATGCAGGCAAGCCTAATGGGAACGCAATTGCAAGGTCCTTGTCTGGATAAGAAGGGAACTGCTGAGAAGGGGAACAAACTTCAGAGAAAATGAAAGAACATGCATCTGAAAATTATGTGAGACCACAGAAAAAGTTCCTGGAAAATAGAATACTTCAGATGTTCTTCCTTTCCAAGTTTCTGGTTTACGAATTAGATCCAATGTAACTTCTTTTGAACTAGTATCACCTAGAAAGTATCTTCCAAACAGAATAGATGTCAAACAGAAGTAGTCATGAAAGCACTTGCCCTGAGGTCATCTGTAAAATTACCCAACATATTTTGTTTCTTACATGTACGTACATAAAATGCATATAAAAACATATAAATCTTCTTTGCTCAGATGCTGTAACCAAATAAATTACAACAAATAGAGGCAAAATCAAAACAAATTTAAACAGCCTTTCACCAGCTGCATATTTTCCACCCCTCTCTTCAGAGATTAGTCGATACCTCAGAAAAATAAAAATCCAGGAAAAGGTCAAGTGCAAAGATGGGCATTTTCAATAGTTAGTTTATCACTCTCATTTGCTGGTTAAATGACATGTTCATCTTCTATGTTCCTCCTCCTCAGATCATTTTTGCTTTTCAGAAAGCACCTTTTTTTTAATCTGCATTTACAATCTGTGAACGAAATTTGGACTAGAATCACAGAATGGTTTAGGCTGGAAGGGACCTCTGGAGATCATCTAGTCCAACCTCCCTGCTCAAGCACGGACCTATAGAGCATATTGCTCCTCGTTGGCACACCTTTACTATCTCCAAAAGGGCTGGGGTTTCTCATAGTTTTTACCTACCACATCTGCCAGCTCTATATGACATTTCTGACAGCTCTCTCCAGGTATTTCTGGCACCTTGGGGTCCGTAAAATGACCTTAGCCACCAATGTTCACGCATATTGCCCAGGATCACATCCAGAGGGGTTTTGAATATCTCCAGCAAAGGAGACTCCACTACCTCTCTGGGCAACCTGTTCCAGTGCTCTGCCACCCTCACAGGAAAGAAGTTTCTCCTCATGTTCAGATGGAACTGCCTGTGGTTCAGTTTCTGCCCATTGCCTCTTGGCCTGTTGCTGGGCACCACAGAGAAGAGGCGGGCCTCATCCTCTTGACACCCACCCCTTCAGAAACTTATACGCATTGATCAGCCTAAACAGGCCCAGCTCTTGCAGTCTTTCTTCATAGGAGAGGTGCTCCAGACCTCTCATCATCTTGGTAGCCCTCCGCTGGACTCTTTCCAGGAGCGTCATGTCTCTCTTGTCCTGGGGAGCCCAGAATTGGACACATTCCTCCAGGGGAGGCCTCCCCAGGGCTGAGGAGAGGGGCAGGATCACCTCCCTCCACCTGCTGGCAACACTGCTGGCTCATGCACCCCAGGAGACCATTGGCCTTCGTGGCCACAAGGGCACACTGCTGCCTCATGGTTAACTTGTTGTCCACCAGCACTCCCAGGTCCTTCTCAGCAGAGCTACTTTCCAGCAGGTCAACCCCCAGCCTGTCCTGGTGCTTGGGGTTAATCCTCCCCAGGTGCACGACCCTGCATTTGCCTTTGTGGAACTTCATGAGGTTCCTCTCCGCCCAGCTCTCCAGCCTGTCCAGGTCCCTCTGAAGGGCAGCACAGTCTTCTGGTGTCTCAGCCTCTCTCCCCAGTTTAGTATCATCAGCAAACTTGCTGAGGGTGTACTCTGTCCCTTCCTCCAGGTCATTGATGAATACATGGAACAAGACTGGGCCCAGGACTGACCCCTGGGGGACACCACTAGCCACAGGCCTCCAACTTGACTCTGCGCCATTCACCACAACCCTCTGAGCTCGGCCATCCAGCCAGTTCTCAACCCACCTCACTGTCCACTCATCCAACCCACACTTCCTGAGCTTCCCTATGAGGATGGGATGGGAAACAGTGTCCAAAGCCTTGCTGAAGTCCAGGGAGACAACATCCACTGCTCTCCCCTCATCTACCCAGCCACTCATCCCATCAGAGAAGGCTATCAGATTGGTCAAGCATGATTCCCCTTTGGTGAATCCATGCTGACTACTCCTGATCACCACCTTGTCCTCCACATGCTTAGGGAGGACCTCCAGGAAGAGCTGTTCCATCACCTTTCCAGGGATGGAGGGGAGGCTGACAGGCCTGCAGTTTCCTGACTCCTCCTTCTTGCCCTTTTGGAAGACTGGGGTGACATGGGCTTTCTTCCAGTCCTCAGGCACCTCTCCTGATCTCCAGGACCTTTCCAAGAGGATGGAGAGTGGCCTGGCTACAACATCCGCCAGCTCCCTCAGCACTCGTGGGTGCATCCCGTCAGGGCCCATGGATTTATGGATGTCCAGTTTGGACAAAAGATCTCTAACCCGATCCTCCTCAACCAAGGGAGAGTCTTCCTTTATCCAGACTTCCTCTCTTGTCCCCAGGGTCTGGAATTCCTGAGGGCTGGCCTTAGCAGTGAAGACTGAAGCAAAGGCAGCATTCAATAACTCTGCCTTCTCCATATCCTTCGTCACCAGGGCACCCGCCCCATTCAGCAGCGGGCCCACGTTTTCCCTAGTCTTCCTTTTGCTCCTGATGTATTTCAAGGAGCCCTTCTTGTTGTCCTTGACATCCCTTGCCAGATTTAATTCCAACTGGGCCTTAGCCTTCCTTGTCGCATCCCTGCACGCTCTGACAATGGCCCTGCATTCCTCCCAAGTGGCCTGTCCCCCTTTCCACATTCTGTACACTTCCTTCTTCTGCTGGAGTTTGGCCAGGACTTCCTTGCTCCTCCATGCAGGTCTCCTGCCCATTTTGCTCGACTTCTTACTCAGAGGGATGCACCGATCTTGAGCCTGGAGGAGGTGATGCTTGAGGATTAACCAGCTTTCTTGGACCCCTCTTCCTTCTAGGGCCCTACCCCAGGAGATTCCCCTAAGTAGGTCCCTGAAGAGGCCAAAGTCAGCTCTCCTGAAGTCCAGCGTTGCAATCCTACTCATTGCCCTGCTCCCTCCTCGTAGGATCCTCAACTCCACCATCTCATGGTCCCTGCAGCCAAGGCTGCCCCCAACCTTCACATCTCCAACTAGACCTTCTTTGTTCGTTAGTACAAGGTCTAGCATTGCACCTCTCCTCGTTGGCGTCTCCACCACCTGGGTCAAGAAATTATCATCACTGCTCTGCAGGAACCTCTTGGACTGTTTGTGCCTAGCTGTGTTGTCTTGCCAACAGATGTCAGGGTGGTTGAAGTCTCCCAGGAGAACCAGGGCCTGTGAGCGTCAGGCTACTTCCAGCTGTCTGTAGAAGGCCTCATCGATGACTTCCTCCTGGTCAGGTGGCCTGTAGTAGACCCCCACAACAGTGTCACCCATGTTACCCTGCCCTTTAATCCTTACCCATAGGCTCTCAACTTGCCTTTCATCCACCCCCGAGGCAGAGCTCCATACATGACAGTTGCTCCCTCACATAAAGAGCAACTCCACCACCTCGCCTGCCTGGCCTGTCTTTCCTAAAAAGCACATAGCCATCCATGACAGCATCCCAGTCATGCGAGCTATCCCACCATGTCTCTGTTAAGTGCAATGAGATCATGGCCCTGTGACTGCATACAGATCTCTAACTCTTCCTGCTTATTCCCCATGCTGCGTGCATTGGTGTACAGGCATTTCAGAGAGCCAGTCAAGCATGCAAGCTTCCCAGGAGAGGTGCAAGAGGATCCTCCATAGCCATGTTGCATGCTGTCTCTCCCCTGGCTGTATGCACCCGCTGGAGGCATCCTGACTTGAGCGGTGTTTTCCTGACTCCCCTGCCACTATACCACTCCCCTTCCCCCATCTTGCCTAGTTTAAAGCCCTCCTTACCAGGCTGGCCAATCTGTTGGCAAAGATGCACGTGCCCCGCTTGGTAAGGTGGATCCCATCTCTCCCCATCAGCTGTTGATCTTCAAACAGGGTCCCATGGTCATAGAAACCAAAGCCCTGTTGCCAACACCAGCAGCGCAGCCAGCTGTTAACTTGGAAAACTCTTCTACTCCTCCTCCCGTCCTTTCCCCTCACAGGCAAGATTGAGGAGAAAACGACCTGGGCTCCCAGACCCTTGACCACCATTCCCAGAGCTCTGAAGTCCTGTTTGATGGTTTCCAGTTTGCCTTTCATGTCATTAGCACCCACATGGAAGATCAGCAGAGGGTAGTAGTCCGACGCGTGGACAAGCCTTGGCAGTCTTTCCACGACATCTCTTATTCGAGCCCCTGGCAGGCAGCACACCTCTCTGGACAAGAGGTCAGGTTGGCAGATAGGTGCCTCTGTCCCCTGCAGCAGGCAGTCACCCACAACAATCACTCGCCACTTCTTCCGGGGGTTCCTGCACGGCACAGGGTCTGCCAGGACAGTGGCCTCCCTTGGAGCCATGCCCAGCTCCTCCTCAGCTTGGAGGGCGCTAAGTTTGTTCTTCACAGGCAACTCTTGAGGAGGAGCAAGAGCCTTTCTCCTTCTACGAGAGGTCACCAGCTTCCAGCCCTCCTCAACAGTGTTATGATGCACCTTTACACACGGTGCTGAGCCCTCCGACAACTCCGCTGCAGTGGGGGCTGGGGACTCCTGGAGCTGAACAGTCTCCAAGAATGCCCTGTCAATCTCCCGCTCATCCTCTCGGATGCTACGCAGCCTACTAACCTCCTCCCGTAACTCCTTTATCTGGTGACACAACTGGTCAACCACAGCACACCTCACACAGGAGAGCTGACTGTCCGCCCAGGCCCCACGGAGAGGCCCCAGGCACTCCCTGCAGCCTGACACCTGCAGAGCTGCATCTGCTGTCAGAGGGTCTGTCTGGGCTGAAGCCTCAGACACAGCCGATGCAGCACCTCCAACAGCCACTGGGGAACGTGCTCTGCGATGTGTCATGACCATGCCCCGGGGAAGGACACACCACTGTGCAAAATGGAGAGATGCCTTCTTTGCCTTCTGGTGCCCTGTTGCACAAACTGCTGCATCTGTTCACTGCACTCTGGGAGCTGCACTCTAGGCCTGGCTCTTATATAGGCCTCTGCCTAGCAGTGACTCACAAGGGTGCTTGACCCACCCAATCAGGAGCCACCTGAAACAAAAGCCCCAACTCCCTCTGAGCAGGGCAGCCCAGAGAGCTCGTTAGCAGCAGCCCCACCTAGCTAGAACTTCCCAGGAGAAGTTAAGTCAAGGTCCCCTGCAGGAGTCCTTGCCCAGCTTTCCCTTCCTGCTAGCAGCAAGCGCTGTCTGGTTCCTCGGGGGTCCTCAGAAAGCCTCCACAACTTCCAACAAGGCCCACAAAAGGCCCAGGCAGAGCCCAGACACTGCTGTGCAAACTGCTGCGTCTGTTTGCTGCCTCTGTTGGCTGTGCTCATAAGGACTAGGATTCCTTATTCCATTGCGTTCAGTCCTTCGTCTCTCGTTGGAATATTTATAGTGACTTTTCAGGTCCAAAAACACAAAATCAAGCTACTTATTGTAAAATATTCAGAGGAATCAGTAAGATCATCATCCTTCCAGGGACATCTTTTATCCTTCAATATAGTATTAGAATACTCTCATTATTATAGCATTGGTCACATGACAATATTTCCCATGACAGCACTGGTATTCTCATACAAGACTTTGTGAGTTTCTGGTTTTTCCTTTCCCCTAGAAATAATGATTTGTTTCATATCAGTTTTAGACTGTTGACAAGAGTAAATCCGTTAATGCAGTAGCAATGTGCTTTATAGTCACTGTAATGACTTCAGATTAGATTCCAAAGTTGAGGGCTAGTGAAGTCTAAACATGCTGCAAATACAAAACAGTTAATTGCCAGGGGACTGGGAAATAATTTCCTATTAACTGAGATATCACACATTACTAACCCAAACACCAGACAAAGAGGGAACTGATAAATTGGCTTCACTTGAAGTAGAAGGGACTAAGGATCCATAAAATATAGGAAAAATCACAAAGTAAACATTTTCTCCTACAATAATTGCTCTGCAGTTCCATGTAAATAATGAATAACAGCAGGATTAACACCACATACACATTCTGGTACTTCAGAAAATAAATAAAATCAAATAAAATCAGAACAATCTACTGTCTGAATCTGCCTGGTTCCAGAATCACTCCAAATAAACTAGTTTTTCCAAAGTGATCAACGTTTTGCTGCCATTCTTTTAAATGAGCTTGTTCAGGAATCTTTAGTTGTGTACAGAGATGCTGCCAGCAAGACATATTCAGCTTAAATGCATATAGCAGTTATTGCTGCCCAGGCAAGCACCCAACAGGAGCAGAAGTTGGACTCCATGGCTTGCCAGACTGGATTCTCAGGGCTGCTGTGCTGCCCTCTTTCACCAGCCCCATCAACAATGAAACACCAGCTCAACAGGATGATCTGACGGCTCCTCATTGGACTCCGTGGTTGTTTATTTTTGAGTTCAAGACCTTTTAAGGTCAGTGTTTTCCATCTTGAATCCAGAGCTACTAATAATCCTCCTCTCAACAATCCTTTCTCTGTCTGTACTTTTACATTTCTTACCTTGCTATAGACTTGATCACAGATCTTTCTCAAGGCTTAGCTATTTTCTTGGCAGCCAAGACCAAGCAGCTGGGCTGGTCTTTGGATCCTCAAAACACAGGGAACTGAGCAATGAGGTGGCCAGGAGAAGGCTATGGGCAGGTTTCAGAAGAGTGCAAAGCTCACGTGTCCCTCTTAGGTGGTATAAACAGATCTTTTACCATTATATTTACTATAACTATAAGTTTACATGGACTTGCAACACCTGATTATGCACAATTTTCTGCCCTCCCCAAACTGGAGTAGATAACAATCCAGTGAATGAGCTATGTTCCACCTTCAACAGTTTTCCAGCAGCCTGAAAGTATCTCCATAGGCAGTTAGTTGAGGTGATAAGAAAACTTTCATCTGTGTATCCATGATATAATTTTAGCAAGAAAAAAAAAAGCTGTTTAGAATAAAATGAACACATTGAGGAGAATTTAACAAGTCTGACAATGTAGCACTTGGCCTATCTGGTGTGCTTTCTAGCAGTCATGAAGCTAAGAAGCAGTGGGGCATCTCTGTGTAATTCTTTACTGCACTTTGGTCTGTTTTGCCTATTAAAGTAGCATGTTGTAGTTAAGTCTTCTGTGGTTTAGCAGCACGAAGAAGATAAGCTACTAGGAACTTTAGAAAAAGTAGCTCTTTTACATTTTGAATTACCATTTTAATTCAGGTCTCCTGAGACAGAAATTAAAGACTCTGATTTTGAGAGTGATTGTTATGGTGCTTATAAATTTCAATGTAACTCTCTTTGGATGTAGTATAAGTACAGTGATTTTCAGGACTGGGACATAGCTGATCCTTAAATCATAATACACATAAATTGAAAGAAATGTAGTTAAGAGGTAATAGTGTCTCTACCTCGTTGTAAATTCTGCCTATGGTAGGTTATGCGATAAAATAGAATATGCAGTAATTGTGTTTTCCAGATGGGAAGTCTTATGAAAAATAGGGGTTTTTTTGTATTTATCAATAATATATCTGCTTCCAGACACATCCCCTTCAGCATCTTTAATGTTCACCTCACTATTTTCAATTCACTGTGAACTGCCTAAATGAAAATAAAAGGACTCTTATTGTAGCTAAACATTCTTATATCTAATCATATGTCAACATTTGGTAGTTTTTATATTTAGTCTCCACTTATCAATAAAGCATATGGAATTAGGACATGTCTGTCCTAGGAGAAGCTTTGACATAAGTAAGTGTGGGACACTGGGTGAGTTTCTGGAGGGTGATTCTCAGAGATATTAGACAGAAAAGGGAGGAAATCTCCTTTTTCTCCGTTTGTAAAAGGAGATAATCGTATTTTCCCAACTTTGGAGTACATGCTGGTATCCCATGTAAAAATATTTGTTGTTCTTCATGATTACTATTATAATTGTAAAAACACTGACTTACAGTTTCCCTAAAGTTTTACTCACGCTTTGATAATACATTGTTTTATGATATTTCCTTGAGAAGTTTCCAGCTTGTATTACCCCCCCCCCCCCAATTCCAAAATTACTGGAAGAAAAATCTGTTTGGAAAATGTGGGAATGTTGGAGAATCAGGTTCTAGCCCCTCCTCCTAAACAGAAGAGTGTCCCAGCAGAGGTGATGAATCTACAAGTGTAACAGAACTATTCTGCAGTTAAGTCTTATAATTTCTTTCATGAAAAGGATAATTTTAATTCCACATCAGGAAAAAAACCCAAATTGTAGAAACTTACTGTTTTTCTCAAAATACATTTTATTTTTTCCTGGTAGACAGTGAAATTCTCTACCTTGTCTTGGTGAGAATGAAGAGAAATAATGGTTATATGCAAGGCAATTAGACTGCTGGCTCTTCTGAGCAGCTATGCAAGGTGCCAGACACTGTTTCAAACCTATATGAATTAATAACAAACACTGTATTCATCATGTGAGGATGCAAAGTCATACTTTTATACGGAGTCATAGTTTGGGAAAATTTCTGTTACAGTGCTGAAAAATGGGCCATATGCCATTAGAAATATTTTCCAAACTATTAGGATTATAGGAAGAATAAGATGATATGTTGTGATAAGGACCATAGTCTGCATAGCTTTGAGAAAGAGGTTTCTAGACCTTTTCTTTCTTCCCAAGGAAGACAGAAAGGCTTAAAAAAAAACCAAAACAAAATAAAAAAAACACGCACACGCAAGCAGCCAAACAGAAGAACAGGTTTTATCTGAGAATGTACTAGAAATATATGAAAATACATGAATCCTCTGCTCACTATCCTTCTGAAAACAATTTCTTTTTTCTAGCTTTTTTCTGTAGTTGACTAGGTGATTTACTGAGTGCAGCGATATCTTCTCAGTTGCCACTCATCCTTGAGAGGTCCTGGCTGTCCCCGCACAGGTCTGCCTGTCTGCTCTCTGCTCCTCAACAGTATCTTGGTCTTCTGCATGAACTGCAGGCTCTTGCCTGTATCCTGTGCCTTCTTTTCCTCTTTGGCTGTAATATCCCATAGACTCTAGAAAACAGCCTGCCCTATTTGCTCAGTGGGTCGTTAAGAGAACCATCATCTATCTCCTCTCTTCCAGAGAGTTTCAACTGATCTGAACAGTTCTTACAGGAACATAACTTATAAATGCCCTTAATAAATAATACAAATATCATCCGCCACCCATGCTGAAAAAAGAAAAAAATCTAGGGTTGCGAATTTTTTCTTCCATCTGTGCTTGTGAGCAGGTTGCAGTCATTCATTCTCTATAGAGCGTGCCACATTATCTTTGTATCTGACATCTGCAGACTAAATGGATGGAGGGACCACAGGAAAACTGCAGGGAGACCTCCGTATGCTAATCTGTGCATGCAGCTTTGGTTATTATGGCACATGTATACTTCTACTACTGGTAGTGCTATAGCCTTCTTATGTTTCCAAATGTTGAATAAGTGTTTGGTCATACTTATTCTCTTCACAAATTTCTGAAAGTTGCCCTTTCCTTTTGACTTTTACTCCCAACATTAAGAGAGACTTAAGACAGTAAGTCTTAAGTTGGTATATCTGATAGTCTCAGTCAATGATCCTTGATTACAGAAGTCCTTTTTCCCTGGTCTGATAAAGATAGAGCCTGTCTTTGCTAACCTTTTGACTACTGAAAGGCTGGCACAAGGCTTAAACTCTGGATTTGTCTGTCAAAACAATAGATGAATTTGATTAAATGGCTAACGGTCTAACAGATATGTTCTGGTGAATTTGCTGCAAGTAGGCATAATCCTCCATACAAGGCGTAGCAGAAGACAATAGGTAGATGTAGCCACTAATTAAGGCAGTTTTGTATTACTATCCTGGACAATGAATGGGGACAGCTGAAATGCAGACCCATTTCTCTTGCAGTGGCTCCTCTTTAGGACAGCAGCTGCATTTGGTAGAAGTGAAAGGAGGACAGCTGAGGAGAGTAACGTTTTAAACTGCCACACCAAGATATATTCAGATATTTCTGTCAGTGAACAGTGCTATGATATTTGCATAATTCTTTTTTTTTTTTTTTGGAAACTTTCGGTAGGCTTTGATTGTTTTGATTGCATAGGTTCCTAGAACACGTACAGCATGTGTAATGAACAGACAAAATAAACATAAAAATGGCAACTTAAAAAGTTGAGATTAGAAACCAAGAGAGAAATTATGCTAGGTAAGCATAAAGATAAATCTAAATATCCAATTTAATTCTTATGGAGTAGTAAGTACTATCTCTAAATAATAGTACTTCTAGAGGAAGTATTGGTGCCAGTGCCTAAGCATTTGCATTAGTGATGCATTTATTTCAGATGTTTTTCTCCCAACAGTGGAAACATACTGCTTAATGTTTCCTAACAGAATTAGTGTTTGGGATGGGGAACAGACTGCAGGATCAGTTAACAACACAGCTCTTTACCTCATAATATTTCAGCATATATCCTTAGTCGTGCAATACAAAGTTGAGTTTTTAATCATTGCATGTGTTGTAGATGACTCAGGAATATTCAGACCTTTTGGGAATATATATTGAATTATTATATGTCAGGATATTATCATCTCCTGTATATGAAGACATGTGGAAAACAATTTCCATAATCATTTGGAAATCCCTGTCTGCTTTACTCAAAATTCAAACGCCGTCTTAGATAGACCAAAATATGTAGCACTGCAAGTGATAGCTGCTGGAATCAGATCAGCTTGCTTGAGGTCCTGCTCACTGTGCTCACAAAATCCAGACACAAGCTTCCTAAATTACTTTGCTCTTAAACAAAACAAAAAAAAAAATCTTGTAGAATTTATTTTACACTAAAAGTAGCAAGTACACAGAGGCAGATGTGCTTAATCAATTTTAAGTCAGTGGAAAGTTAAATTGTTAAGTTTGCACTGTACTGGATGGTTCAAATTAGCACAAAATGTTTGGACATAAGCTTTTCTAAAGGACTTAAGAATCTTTCAGTGTAAGTAACAGTGTTACTTTGCAGCAGTGCTGTAAACCTCATGAGATCATGCACATTTCTGTTCAGGTCAGGCACAGAAGAAGTGGTGCCTCACAGAATGTAGATATTAGCACAGAGATAAAAATTGGAAAAAGGTTTTATAAAATTTTCCTTTCTATTGTTCTATAAACTTTGTGAAGTCTTTTGTTGACGCTCTTCGCTTCTCTATTTTCCTTTTCCTGCCTTCATAACTTCAACAGAAGAAGCTGAATGAGAGCTCTGTGTTCAGTGTCTCACAAGATCACAACAGTTTCAAACCATGAAATTAAGTAAGTATGGCAGCAGATAAACATGTCTATGTTGTAAAGTCTTACTGTTAACAAATACCCACATCAAAATGCTTAATTTTAGCAAGATAAAAAAGCAAATAATCATGTGGAAAAGATGATGTCAACGGGAAATGTATAAGGATGGGATATTTTCAGCTCTAACCATGAGGAAGCATGCTCATTACTTGAACAGCTCTGTTGTCTTCAGTGAAGATTCTGCTCATCTCAATCTACTTTTGTATGTTTTCAGATTAAGGAATCTGACCAGAATGACTGATAAAACTGACTTCACTAAAACGTGGTAGGCAGTGGGACTCACTTCTAGCTCCTATCCTGCTCCAAGCGTATACCCTAACCCAGAGCAGAGACACGCTCGCAGGGAGGAACCCGCAGCTTGCTTCCCACGATCATTCTGTTCTCGAGCCTTTAGTTCAGGCAGCAACTGCACTGGGGGTGGGAGGAATTATTATGAGTGAATATTTTCATAACAGCATCATGAAAAAGAAATGAGGGTCCTATTCTGAGATAGTATTAACTGAGTAGAATTAAAAAAGACATAAATTACCTATTGTAGGCTCCCACCATGACAAATCCTCTAAATCTTTTGATCCAAGCCTGAGATATAGTATGTTCTTATTTCCTTATCACCATTTTCACTCAAACAATAATTCCAAGAATGATTAGTAAATGTTATTGCACCAGTTCTTGTGTGGATGTACAACAGGCTCCTTTTAATTTGTATTTCTTAGAGTCAGTCTTCTAAATACCATCCATATCAAATATGTTCCATTTTAAGATCATAAACTGGAAAGTATTGACTTTTTTAAGTAAGTCTGTGACTGACTCTTTAGAGGAGCTTTCTTCACTTTCAACATTTCAAATAAGGTACTACATTGTTTTAAATAATAGCAAAAAACCTGTACAGAATAAGTAATAATCAACATAGGCGGAAAATAGGGTTCATTGCTTTTTTGGGTATTTCAGATGGGGTTTTCCACCACTTTTCAGGAGAGGGTTAGTATGGCTGCATTCCTGTCATCAGAAATTCAGGCAATTCACTCAACTCTTTTGTTCAATTTCAAAGAGATTGCACGAATGTGGCTGTTTAGTTGCTGAAGAATAGGTGAAAAAGGCTATTCTAAATGCTTTCTCTAGTGTTTTTTATTTCCTTTTCTCTTCTTTTTAGTTTTTCATGTAGATTTGACTGGCTTATTATTCTTTTTTATCCTTCCATAGCACTTTTACTTCAGAGAAGTTCATCTACTTTTGAAGCTGTCATGAAGGTCCAAAGATTTGTTCTTTTCCACTAACACTCCATTTATTTATTGCCTAGAATACAGCAAGGACAATTGTAAGCATGGGTCTTGATATGATTTGTTTTCAGAATTGTGTCTTCCTACTCAAGTGACAGTTCTTATTCTGTTTTTCACCCTCGTTTATACCTTTTTTTTTTATTTCCTTTAAAAAATATATGAATATATATATGTGGCTTTCCAGTCTCTCCTCAGAGCCTGGACATAAATACCTCTGGTTAGAAAAATATTAAGAGCTGAAAAAGAATTGAGGGTTTTTTTTTATTTTATTGTAAAGGAGTCATCGAGGAGGTGAAAGGGACACACTACCTTAAGCAGCAAAAACTATAAAACTTATACCTTGCATTACTGTTATTTGTAATATACTTTGGGGGAGGGGTATGTTGGGATTTCTCAGATTTTCAGGAGTATGTTATCTAAAAATGAATTGTCTCAAGCCAAATACAAAGTCAAACACAATTTTGCCCTTGGACTCTAGTTTATTCTTTTTACGACTCTCCACTGCCCTCTTTTCTTAGTGGCTTCTTTTGTCTCCTTTTCAGGGTCCTTTCAGTTCATCACACTTACAAGGAATATGTTCATTTCAGCTGACTTCTTCTGTCTTATTTCAACTCCCTGTGTCAATTTCTATGATGCTATTTAACCTTCCAATAGCAATTTCTTTATTGATAGTATGTAGTCAATCCGTAATGCCCACTTAATTAGTTAGCATTTGATCTTTCTCTTGTAATACATGATGTATTCTGTTGTAATTGTTTCAATTAAATAATAAGGTCTTTGTAGGGGGTACTCTTCTTCCCTAACATTTATCAAATACCATGCAAACCCCCCATTTAAATGAATAACTTTTAAGGAAAAATATGAACAAGTTAGAGAAAATCTGGAGGAGCTTAGCAAGAATGGTCAGAGGTTTGGAAGACATGAGGAGGGGGGGAAGACATGAGAAAATTGGGGCCATTTAATCTAGAGTGAAGTATGAATAAAGGACATAGTTGTAGCCTGCAAATACATAAAAAGTTATATAAACACAAAAGGAATGAGTTATTATTCATTTCTATCCTTCCTGGTGTGGGTACAACATGAAGTGATGTATTAAAAGAGATTAATACGAAACCTAAGGGAAAACTTTCTAATGGTTAAAATAGTGGAAAACTGGAACAGAGATTGTAGTCTTTAGTAGTGATGGTTCCAGAACAAGTTAGACGTATTTTAGGGGAAGGATCTAGATATTTGGGGCAGAGATGCTCTCTTGAGGACTCTTTTGACTTTAATTTTCATGAGTTTTGTGAATGTATCCGTTCCATTTGCTGAACATGGGTTATCACCTCTTTTAGTTTTGTGAGAATATAACTGTCGAAAGTAGCCTTTATAAAGGATAAAATGACTGGAAAGCTAGAGCAAAAACCAGTTGAGCTATTTTTTAGGGTAAATCACTAATTTTAGCAGACTTTGCTGAATACACCAGCATCAACAATATCCAGGCTAGTATCCTGAATTAGTATAAACCATTTAGTATAAACAGATGGAAATTTATGTTCATCTCCCATTCAAAACAGACCAAAAAGGATAAAAAGCATAGTTCACAAATGTACCCGAGCTGCTGCTTTTTTACTCCTGAGTATAATTCTCCTTCAGATAATCATTTCTTAACATTATAAATGAAATAGGCTGAACAGAGAACTCAGATTTTAGTATGTAGTAAAAAAAAAAAAAAAAGCAGAAATCAGATATATATTGAAAGAGGCAGTGTGGTGACAGAATGTAGACAGCAGCAGTTAGGAACTCCAATTAAAGCATGTAAGGTCAGAAGAAATAAGCTCCTCATGTTAAATAAGATTTGAGGAGTGTTCTAATAATCTTAAATTTTAAAAGAGAAAAAATCAATAGAAAAATTCATTTCCATGACAAATAAATAAATAAATAAGAAAAATGACTATAATGAAAGCACTGCTAGTACTGCAAGATATTTACTAATAGCAAACAAAACTGAAAATGAGTTAAATAAGTTATCTGTCTACTCTTCATGCTACAGTTTTATTGCTGGCGTATTTCCTCAGAGAAATCATATTTTTATATATGACAGTTCAGGGAATACATTTCTACTGGAGACAAGTTTGTTTCACATGTCCTTCTTCTCAGAAAAAGAAACCAAAAAGGCTAAAAATTAATTTTAAATATACAAACACACTTACATGATACAGAGTTAATAAGATAAATAGGCAAATGAGATATTTAGTTAAATGGTCTGATTGTAACCGTCTTTCCTATTTTTCATTCAAAGCATATTTTTGTCTACTCCTTCTTTTCTGTCACTGACACCTGCTTGTTTTTCACATCAAGTCCAAATTTCAGTATGTGTCTGCACCTCCTCAAACCTGCATATCTTTACTATCTGCATGACATCTCCATGTGCTTCTTAATACATGTATTTCTCTTACTCTTATCTTCATATCTTCCCATCTCCTACCTTAGGGCCTGAAGATCTCTGTATTCAAAGCAAACAATAATTTAAGGTTCAAGCACACAGTCAAGTTGCTGCAAGGTAACAAGTCACCATGTGGGTGTTGAGTTGCAGTGAGTCTCCTTTGGCACGCTCTTCTATTTGAAAATATGAGATAATTCACTTCAGCTTTGCCCACAGAGGGTTAAGCTATGGTGAGTGACCTTGTATTTCCTGTGGGTTATGAATGGATATACAGTGAATTGCCATAGTTCCACTAATGACTCTTAGCTTTCCATTAGCATTTAACTGGAATGTACATTTGAGGTCTCTTCCAAAGAATGTCATTGGGATATCAATGAATAAATATTTTCCCCCCATATTAGTGGTAGGACAATTAAAAGAGGATACGGAACTCGGCAGCTGTGACCAGATTCCTATTCTGAGTGCAGGCTTCCGTAACACCCTGCTCTGAAATCTATAATACTGCTTTTGTTTGCCACTATGCTCCTGGCCTTTTGTGCTAATCAAATATTTTCTTCCTCCAAACCTTTCCTTTACTTATTTAATAGTAATCTACCATGTCATAGTAAGTATTAGCATTTCTAGTGCCTTCCGAGACTATTTTACAATTTACTTCTGCTTTCATTAAGGGTGATAGATGTTCTGTCAGTTGCCAAAACAGCTGAAGAAAGACCTCCCTTGATTGTGAGCCTTGAGCACCAGATTTTTTTCCTCTGTGAATATCTGTAGGGACTTATGCAGAAGAAATTCAAAGTGGAACTGAATTGGAGGAGTAATATTTTTGTATATAGTTTGCATCTGTATAAATAGCTGCTCAGAGATGCAAGTCTGTCTTTATAGTTAGGCTCCACATAATTTTTAATCTGTTTGTTATAAGAGATCTAATCCTTTCCTAAGGAAGGGAAATGAAAACTAAACCTTCTGTACTTAGTTCAGAAACACTCTGTAGGCTTGTTTGTAACTCAAGGTTCTTCAAGTAAGCAAGAACACTTTAAGGTGCACAAACAAGACGTACTTCTCAAAACACAATTTAAGGCTGTTAGTCAAGCTCGGGTTGTTGGGCTAAATAAAGAGACATCCGGAAGTCAATACACTGATGTTATATTCCCTTTACTTTTAAACGCTGTGAATGCATAAAACACTTGTAGTTTTCTAGCTTCTAATACCCCATATCTTCTATCCTTTCCCCACAGCCTTGGGGTTTTTACTTTGAGATTTTACTCAAGGGATGACATGATAAATTTGGAAAGCTAATTCAGTGAATATTTTCAGGTTATTAACTCATGACCTACTCAGGATTAGTTAACCGTTTTGTTTAATGCTTTTCATTAAATGATGCAGTGTTAACTTTAACACCTTTGATTTAAATACATGACCTGTGTGTACAGTGGATGTGATTTTGCACTTTCACACAGCATAAAATATTACATTCAAATAGTAAATGTGATAAAGTTTTTTCTTAGAGTAGGGTTTCTCACAAAAACTGGTGTTCTTCATATAATCACAGAATGGCTGAGGTTGGAAGGGACCTCTGGAGATCTTCTAGTCCAACTCCCTTGCTCAAGCTGGATCACCTGGAGCACACTGCACAAGATCGCATCCAGGTGGGTTTTGAATATCTGCAGGGAAGGAGACTGCACTACCTCTCTGGGCAACCTCTTCCAGTGCTCTGTCACCCTCACAGGAAAGAAGTTTTTCCTCAGATTCAGATGAAACTTCCTGCGTTTCAGTTTGTGCCCATTGCCTCTTGGCCTGTCACTAGGCACGTCGAAGAAGAGTCTGGCCCCATCCTCTTGACACTTTTCCTTTAGATATTTGTGTACACTGATGAGATCGCCTTTCCGTCTTCTCTTCTCCAGGCTAAACAGGTCCAGCTCTCTCAGCCTTTCCTGAGGTCTGATTCTTCTTCAGAGGTCGAATTCTTCCAAGGAATCTATGGGAAGGGAAGGCCGGTCACTTAGCTAAGAAGTATGTTAGCCTTCAGCCTTCTGAGTTCACTGGTTTTATTTTATTTGAATCAAATGTATTTCTCCTGAATATGCATCTTATCTTTGCCTTACATCACATTAATCTAGGTCTACAAAAGACACCCACCTCTTGGCTATCAGTTTTTTCTGTTTATTATCGTGCTATTCATTAACACCAGTAGCTGACAGCGTAAGTAAAATTTCAGAAAATTCTTTTCTTTCACCTGAAGCCTTTGTGAAGATTTTTGCCTGGAACAGGTTGCCCTTTTTCTACCCTATTTTTGCCCTTAGCTCAAGCTGTCTTTCCTGCCTCACTCCCACTGTAGCCCTGCAACATTCTTGCATTTTGGGTGCCAGACAAAGCTCAGGGGAGAGAAGTCTCCTGCTTTTGCTGATAGTGTGTTTTACTGAAGTTCATGGATCCTGAAAAATTACAGGAGAGCCAGGACATGCAGCTCTAGGATAGAATCTGACCAATCACTCTGTAGGAGTGGATTATTCTTCAATGAATTTGGTGACAAAACCTACAAAGATCTGAACATGTACAAACAGACCTTTCAGAGATCTCAACTTTTAACAGAAGTTTTCAGGGAGAGTTAAGAAGGAATATTCTAGTTATATATCCATTCCCCTATTACATTCTGTTCCTTGACTTTGAAAAAGAAGATCAGTATTATTTTGAAAAGAAGATGAAGTGTTTTTTTAATATGAATAATTTTTTTTCCCTATACTTGTTTTCAGGTTTGATTTTTATCATCTTTGATAATACTTATGAGAAGAATTGATCCTCCATTGAATTTAACCATAACCACAGCTACATGGTCCTCTAATAATACAATGGAAAGCTCTTATCTGAAAATAATATAGAGTGAATTCTGCTTGCCATGTGAAACACAGGTTATGTTGATGAAGATCTTCAGAATAATCTTGAGATCAACCAGAATGAAATGCCTGAACCTCTCTTTATTGCCTATTTCAGATCTGATCTTTTGCATACAGGCCTCCTATATTGTGCTTCTTATTTCTTAAGTACAGCATGAAGATGTCTTTTATGTTTTCTAGCAGTGTTGTTCTACAAGCTTGCAAGCCTTTAGCTTGCAGTTTATTCATGTCTCCTATGAGTTTCTGCCTTGGGTGCCATAGGAAATGCAAAAAAGGAGATCTATGAGACTGAGAACAGCCTTAGATGAGGGATCAAGCTGGGACAGCACCCCACAAAGTGCAGCAGAGCTGAAGTTCGATGGAGGCCCCATACCTAGGCTGGATATCTGAGCAGAAGTAAAGAGCCACTGGATCAGAATGGGAAAGGATATCTGAAACAGGAACAATCTGTGTTCTGTTCTCTGTCCTGGTAAATATTTATGTACATTTCGTTAAAGGGACATTAGAAGAAATATGTTAACAGTCTGGGAAGCAGATGCTGGAATCCAGTGCTATATTTCTGCTTTTCTCTTTCCTTCCTCTTGACCCATGCATATCAAGTCAGGCTCATTCTTTCTTTCTTTGACCCTATAAATCCTTAATTGTTACTGCAAAGTGTTACAGTTTGAAGAGGAAAAATAAATACACCTCTTAATTCTATATCGGGTATTATACATTTAGCTTAGATACACACCTGGCTAGTTAGCTGGGGAAGAGGGAGGTGAACTAAAGTCCCTACGCACAGAGAAGAGGTTAAAATGGGTCTCTCACTTTCACTGTGCGATACTGTTAAAACAAAAATGTAGGGTTGTTTTTCTTCCCTACCCACCTGAGTGTTTTCAAGGAAAACCATATTCGTGGTTCTCTTTTTTGAAAGGAAGGATTTAGATATCTAATTACAGAATGTGCTTCAGAGCTGCAAATTCCAAGAAAAGTCGTCAGCTGACTTTCCACAGCTTGAAGTTTGATTTTAAAGCCTCAGGGAAAACTGGGATGTAGTACACACCTTAAACATCAGCATTCATTATTTGTGACTTTGATGATGTATGCCTTTCTCTCAGTACGCTGGCTGTTATGAAATCTCATTCTCTCCCTCAATATTTCCCTGGCCTCATGTAAAATATAGTGAGTTTAATCATCTAATTCAGAACTCCACTCCAAGAGCGCAGGTGCCTTTAACTTGAGCATTGTGATGTCTACGCCCTTCAATGAATTTTCCCATATGTTAATTGCTCAAAATACCATGGTAAATTTATAATAGACTGGATGATTTAACTCAGATTCTGAATTTCAGGCTTGCAAGCATCATCCTGTCTGTCCCTTGCAAATAGTCTACCAGCTACAAAAGTAATAGATGCAAAATACAGTACAAGCAGAGATAATATGGCAAGGAATTATGGACAGAGCTACAACTTCAGAAAGGCTTTTAAGTGAGTGGTGCAGCAAGCAAGCAAGCAAGTTACTTCAACTAGACTGCTTTCTCCCCCCACGCCCCCACAACTTCGTTTTGAACTGTCAGAGATATTTCCTTCTCTCCGCAGAGGGAAAAAAAGAGAAATCTGACTGCTGGCTTGTTCAGCAGCTGCGTGGAGCTGCCTGTGTGCTACTGCTTCACTGTCTGTAGCGCGGTATACATAGCCAGCTCTGTAACTGCCGCAGGGCTGGTAGCGGAAACCCTTCAAGAGTGATGATGTAAAGCGAAACTAAGACTGGAGTCCAGAAATCATGAGGATAGTGAGAGAGAGCATTACCTTTACTGAGGGAATCTAATGAAAGAAGAAATAATCACCAATAAAGAGGAAAGCAACCAGAAGCCAAAACTCTGACAACTGAGTTTTCCTTAACACAACTGTAATTACTCTTAGGTAAAAGAAAAAGGCTACTTTGGGAGATGAAAAAGGAGTAAGAGAGGAGGTGTGAATCTTTCTATAAAAATATTTATCACACATAGAACAAGACATTATTTATCATTTTCATCCAGTAATTCAAAGCACCTGACACAGCACTGTTTCCTAAAACCCTGGTTCAAAATTTTGGTTTAGATCCTTAACAATATTTACCTAACTCCTACCTACTAATCATGATGAGAAATTGCTACATGGATGCATTTGGGGATCAGCACCTCAATTTCTCACGCTGTCTCTGAGTCTCAGATTTTTGGAGGGAGAATTGGGGCATTGTGTGCACTTGGTACTGCTTGTAATATGGTGATTTCAGGATGTGGTTCGTTCACATCCTGGAGTCTCTAGAGGCGCTTCTAAGGAGTGATTGTTCATGCTTAAAGTAAATATATCAGGGAATTAATAGCCCAGATTTTTTTTTTTTTGGTAGCTGTAGAGGGAATTCAGAGTGACCAGTTAGATGTAGACATCAACATGTCTTCATATGAATCCTATTCTTAGTGTCTAGATTTATTAGTTATCTCATTTTTATGTGGGTAATATAATTTTATTATTTCCAAGGAGATATTATTAATCAAGTGAGATTAATGATCTGTTCAAATCCGTTTTTTTTTTTTTTTTAATGCCAAATAAGGGTCTTAGAAAGACAATGATCTAACCCGGAAATGGATAGGCACATGTTTATTCTGCATAGTACAAGTCACAACTAAACACAGTACTTTCTGCATCGTTTATAATGGAGCTCTACTACATTTGTTGAAGAAGTATAGTATTTACTTTCATTATGTATGGTAGTCACCGCGTACGTATGTCACAGAATCACACACCAGCTGAGGTGGGAAGGGACCTCTGAAGATCATCTAGTCCAACTCCCTGCTCAAGGACGGTCAGCAAGAGCAGGTTACCTGGAACCATGTTCAGTTGGGTTTTGAATACCTCCAAGGATGGAAACTCCACAGCCAATTACCAATTACCTAAAGGTAGTTCAGGTTACCTTTTACGATACAGATATATTTTCTATGAAAATATTAAAATATCATTAGAAAGTTGCATAAACTTAGCAGATTACTCTTACTGCCTTACTGTAAGGGATATTTTTCAGACTTTAAAGGTTACTCTTACAGACTTTTCCTGATCACTTTCCTATGTATCAACATCCTGTTAACAAAAGCTGTCATCAGAACTGTATTATCTCCAAGTTTTATCAGCGTATTAAATGGTGTCAGCCCAAGGGTAGAGGCTTTCAGGTTAGTCAATAAAAACAGTACCATTGCATGGTTCTTCTGCTTACTTTCAGAAATATATCAAGTAATAAGTTATTATGCATTGTACTATTTTTTATATTTTAAAAGTTAAAATCAGGATCTTCTGGGACTAAGTCAAACATTTTACAAGAGCTGATTATGTCAGTATAGTTAATTTTAAAACCTTGTGTTTTAGGACAGACTCTGCACTTCTGAAAACTGTTGATGGACATTAATTTTGCCTAATTTTTCAGTGATCAATTTTTTTTTTTTCCCTAGGATGCATGTCATGTTAGAAAGCATAGAGATGTCCTCTTACTCTTTATCAAATATTGGTACAATATTCCATACTTACCAATCTCTTCAACTTTCTCAAGGTTGCCAAAGTTGCTAAAGAAACCTACTCTGTATATATGTGTTGACTTTCTAGTTCCTCTACCCCTACATTGGTATGGTAGGTGCACAATTTTTATGTTGTCTGATACTATGCTTCTGGTCTGCCATGTGACTGACTATTTTGTCATCTTATAGGGCCTGCAACATTTTTAGGATTTTAGGTTTGTTCTTAACGCTTTAAATAACTGCGCTCCATTTTCTTGTTCCTTGCTAACCAGAGACTTTTCATTGATACACTTTCTTTATTTCTACATCGACTGTATTCTGCAGTTTCTTTCTTTATACGTATTTCTATCAAGTCCTTCATTTCCATTGCAGATATGAACGGGGGAAACTTTTTGCTTAACTGCTACTTTCACTTCCCCTCTTGACCCAGATTTTTAATAAAAGTCCTTTAGGTGACTGATGAATTGGGAATTGTAGGCAATTAGAAAAATCATAATAAATCATTCTTAAACATTTCCTAATCATTCATAGTTTTCATTAATTTTTTTCTTCCCACTGAGTTTTGTTCATGATGATTTCCAGCTTAGGAGATAAATCCTTTTAATGTGTTATGGCCCACATCCTCAAAGGTTTTTAGATTCTTAGCTCTGACTGAAACAATGGGATTTAGTTGCTTCAGAACCATGGCTGAAAAAAAGACCTTGTGTCTGTATCTTGTTAGTGCGGATACTCGGCTTGCAAGTAGCACATCAAATTTATCCATGAGCACTTGCAATCACTATGTCTTTAACTGTCCCAACGATATTTCTCAGACAATTGTCCTGTGCTGTTTCTACTTATTTTTTTGCAAATCACTTATTACAAATGTCTTTGCTTTTTAAAATCTGTATTAGTCTTTTTTTTTTTTTGTTTCACCTTTTTAATTAGTTTTTTTTTTTTCTGAATGTTCTGTGAGACTCGCATGTGGCAGGCGTAGGTCACTTGAACAGTGCCTGTGTGCAGAGGTGCAGTGTGTTGTTTGGATTTAACATGCTTCATTACCACCTCATTTTACCTCTCTTTTGTGAGGGACCATGCAAGGCCATGCTGCCCTGCTGACAGCTTCTTTGAAGACTTCTGCTCAGCACTTCCTTCCTGAGCTCACACAGAAGGACAAAACTCCTGCTCCTTGCTGGAGGTGCAGCGCACACTGGGTGAAACAGTCTCGTTTTGCTGGTGGTTGATGAGGGGAAAGTGCCCGTCCCTGCCATCCAGAGGACTGAAGATGTCCGAGATTCTTCACTATAGGTTTGTAAGCACTAGCTCTTGCCAGGCAAGTCTGATTGCTTTCTGATGCTATTACAAAGCTAACGAATGATCTTACTCTCAACATTAATTAAAAACAACTTTGAAAATTAATCTTTCATATTGACAGGAACTAACAGCAGGACTGTGAGAAAGAGTAATGATGAATAGCAATGTATTAAGTTTTGACGAGGAATGCTCCTTTGTTTGATCCAGGCCTATTTTAGCACTTTCATTAGTAAACTTCAGTTGAAACTTGACCTCACTGAAGTCAATGACAAAACTCTTATTCACTTCAGTGGGCTAGGAAGTGGAAAAAAAACATTACATTAATGAAAGTCACAGGTGATGTTACACAGCTTCAGATATTGCAGGGAACAGAAAATACAGTAAAACAAACCCTGTTTCAGGCAACGAAAACATAAAGCAGGAAATAAAATTAGTTTAAATTTTAAAATATATTGTCTCTATGTGTCTCTAATGTGTAAGTGGAGAAAAACCTAAAGGGCAAATATCTACTTGGTTGGTGGGGTGTGGGGGTGGAGAGACCCTTCAAGAAAATTGTGATACTGGCAAAAAAAAAGTTGAGGGTGATATTGACAAGGATCATGTACAAGAAACATCTGAAATCTTTCTTGCGTAACCCAAAGCTGACAATAGCATTATTTAATTAGTAGCTATTTTAATAATCCCCCCACACATACAAATGAACACCTGCCATTGTATTGTGGGATGAACAAGTTATTATTTTTATTTGGTGCTTGTTCCTCTAAAATGAAATAGAATAGAAATGAAAGATATAATCTAGAAGAGACAAGGCCTTACTCTAGAGTCTAAGTAATAAAACATTCATCTATATGATCAAAGAAACCATAGAAAGGGAAATAGAAGAAAGACTGGGACTAGACATTTTTTCTGTATCAGAATGAGTGATAAACAAACTTAATATTTGCATATGTCACTCAGAAGTATTAAAACAGATATTTTCTTTTAGCGTAGAATATGTATATTCTGTAAGGAAAGCAAGTATCAACAGCATGTTGATACCAACAGCATCAGGGCATGACTAGAGAGGAAATTTGAATTGTTAAGCAAGAATAGTATTGATTTATCTAATCAATGTTCTTCACTAATTGATAACGTTGTTAAGTAGATTAAAGATTTGGTAGAAGATATTTGCCTGGTAAATGTGTTAACATTGACTTGTCCTCACACTCCTGCACTACTTCGCCCTGTGTCATGTCGTTATTAGAACATGAAGGCCACAGTTTCATTTGTAATGTCTAAAGTCATGGAGACAGTAAAAACTTTTTTATTTCCGAAGAGACACATTCTATGAACATCTTTCATGGGAATAGTTATCATAATGACAATAGCCCACATTTATTCCGTGCTTCCTGTCCACAGATAACAGAGAGATTTACAAAGAAAACAAAAATAATAACAAAAAAAACTTAAAAAGACAGTGCAAAACTTCCACAGAGTAGTTTTATGAGCAAGTAGAATATTTGCAATCTCTCTTTCTATAAATTTAGCGTATTTGGAGTGGATATTCTAAATCCAGCCAGGATCAAGGATTCATCTGGCAAATAGACCTGGCTGAAAATCAGTTCTGGGCTGTAGAAAACTATCTATGTAGATATAGACCATATCTATTCTTTAAGTAATTTAGCTTGCCAGTATACACCTAAAGCCTTAACCCTTTATATTCCACACTGCATAAATGCTCACTTAATTCTAAGCCTTCTTTTGGAGTATTACCAATCAGTTCCCTATGAAACAAAATTCATCTGCTGTTAAAAAGGGAATTTTCTCCAGAAATTGTTTCCAATAGACAGAATGGAGAAAGACCACAGCAGATTATGTGTCTTCTGCTCTGTATTGTTCTCCAGCTGTACCTAGCAGGCATCAAATCTTAAACATTAACATATGTTCATGTGCCTTGCCGTAGATCAAGCAATATGTATTCTGAGTTTCATGCTATAAAAAAGCTCCCTGGTGGTACTGAACGCAAATTTCCCATTATTTCAGAAACATAAAAAATAATTATGGTGTATTGAGGACACTGCGTGTGAAATAAGGCAGATCCAAGGACAAAGGCTTTGTGGCTCTGGATAGTCTGCTTTGGAGGGGCCTGGCTGCCTGTGATGTGTGTATAGGAACCATTGTGTCTGCTCATCAAGGACTGAGAACCGCAGCCTGCCACAGATGCATTTAACAGTGTAAATAAACAATGTGCTCCTCGGAAAATCTGATCCAAATCAGATCATACCTTAAGATCTTGGTATTTCAAGCAAACCACACCTAACAGTGAAAACTGCTTAGGTATACGGTAGTACTATGAACAGGTGAATTAATACTAGTGTCAGGATGTACTACTGTCTATGCCCTAGTGCCAGGCACAATATGTATTTTTACAGGAAATTCATAAAAAGTTCATTGAAACCCAGATTTTGCAGAAGAATAAATAGGGCCCAGAGGACTGGAAGCAGTCTTGCTTACAAGCTCACAAGAACGAGGTAAAAGGCCTCTAAAGAGGCTAAGATTTTGATAGCCTGGGACCTTAAATAGTTTCTAAACCCATTCATTGACATTGTAAATTTCTAATATGTGCCATATTCAGTGTGTGCTGCTTAATATTACTCTTCATTCTCCTTAGATTTATATGATAATAGTAAAAGAAGTTCCAATATTACTAGAATAAGATACAGGTACAGTCCAAAAGCAAATATCTTTAAAGTTTTGGTTATTGTTTCAATTTAGGATTTATTTAGGATATATTTTTTAAATTCATTATCATTTTTTAGTTCATTATTAATCTATATAATTTGACACCTCTCCACACCCCACATTTAAGGACAGGCAATATACGAAGAAAAATAAAGAAACAGTGGGTGACAGGCTGAAAGAGTTTTGGTTACCGTAAGCCTTATAGTTATTGTAGCGATAACTGAAACAATAACTAAAACTGATTTTGATCTGGGACTACAATACAATCTTATTTTCTAAAATCTTCACAATCTTCTTCTCCAAAATCTCAGTTTTTATTTTTATGAAGAGGAAGAAAAACCTTGAAACTTAATCTGTATTAAATGCAGTAATACAACGTTTTGAGATGTGAATTGTCCCATCTCTCTTTCTGAGAAGCAGACAATCATGTCTGATATGTAGAAATAACCGATAATGCTATATTTCAGCATTGAGTGGCAATCTGGTTAGATGGGCTTCATAACAAAATATATAGTTATGAAAGCATTAACTTTCAACAGGTTTTCCATGCAAAAGTAACTTTAATCACTCAGACGGTGATAAAAGCTTATTATACAAGCATACTCTGAAGAAAATACTACCATCTCTTCCCTCTGATATAACCACTGGGAAAGAGACTGGCTTAGACTAGAGCAGCACATTCTACTAAATCACAAAGTAAGTCCTACATTATATTGCTTTTGGATAAACATTGAACATTCTGAAATAAAAAGAACCTGTGTATAAATATATTAAGATCTTGATGAAGATGGAGGTAGATGATTTGTCCACAGTCCTGCATGAACATATTGAGATTGTCACCAGCTCTGAAAATGATACCCACGAGTGTCTAGGAGAATACACCCATCACGTGCTTGAACGCCTAAATTTATCTAGTCTCTTGTCTTCCTCTGAGACCCAAAGGAGGTGAAGTCAAAGCAACGATGTTTGACACACTTCCTTCCCTTATGTGAGTCTCTGTCATCTGTTAGGGCCTTTGTTCTTTCTACAAGAAAGACCACATACACCCCATTGATAAGCAGCAACACAAAGTCCTGAGACAGATAGAAAGAATGGACACTGAACATGTATTTTGTTCTGAGAATATGACAGCTACAGTATGAGATTTTAAAGGCCAGATGGAGAAATATATAAAATGGGTAGGTCAATACTGGCCTAACTCTCCTCCTGCTGAAGGAAATTGTAAAAGTTCTTGGGGACAAAGTTAATCCCCTGTAGAGCAGAGCTCTCTAGCCATAGATTTCAGCCCATGGGAATAGATGTTGCTTTTTTCAAAACAGATCTCTAGCAGTATATATTAACTGAGATTGTGGCCCCTCTAGATGTTGCAAGATTAAGTAAGATTATTTTCTACTACGGGTCTGAGCTCAATCAGGGCTCTCTCAGAAGCTTTATTTTGCAGAGTGTAAACTCAAAGGTAACCCACAGTAAAAAGAAGCTCAGATGAATATTATCCATTCCTTTTCTCTTCAGAAGGAAAGAAAACAAAGCCCTGCTTTATTCGCAAAAGCCCAATATTCACAACTCAGCAGTCAATCTTTGATTTGGAGCTGGTTTGCAGCAGGGGTGCCATGACACTGATTTTTTTATGGGAAAAAAATGAGGCTAACAAGGCACTTAATAAGATCAAGTGATTTAGAGATACGTCTACGAAGTGCAGTTTAAAAACATCTGATGTATTCCCTTTCTCTCTCTCCCTCCCTTTTCACCTCCTACATGTGAAGAGGGAAATAGACTTTGGAATTGCTGTTTTACTCTCAAAACCTTATTTCTTTATTTAAATAATGATAACAAAAAAAAAACCCTTTGTAACTGGTTGACATATTTTTCACAGCAAACACAAAAGCACATTAAAAAGCCAAACAAATAAATAGTCAAATGGTGAACAATTTTTAAAAGACAATTAAAAATCATAAACACAGAAAAAAGCAACGACCTTCCTACTACGAACATTAGAATTGATAGCACCTTGTTCACAGATGTTTCCAGCACCCTGGGACTAACTCTTTCCCACTGTGCCCATTCCCACCACTGAATTCACAGCTCGCTTCTGCATCTCCATGTCCAAAACACCTGTTGATTTTTCTCGAATTTATGTATTCGGCTGGGTGAGCGGCAGCATATGCTTTGACTGATTTAAAGGTTTATGTAAGCGCACACTTGGTCAGCTGGCTTCTACCTCTTGGAGTTGATGAGGGGATGAGTTATAATTGCTTTTCCCCCATTAGGGGGTAGTAATGATTGATGAAATGACAATCTCTCTTCTAATGATATTCATGAAACCTGAAGAAATTTTGTATCTTTAAGAGCTCTACTGTTGTTTCAAACGTACTTGAAATCTGATTGACCGTTTCAGTGCTATGGGAGGACTGAAAGAAAGACACAGAGAGTGCGATGATTATACAAAATTTGTTTCTTTAGAAAACCATGCTAAATGATACAAAGACAGCTTATTTCTGGCTAGGTATGGCTTAGCTCTGCTAGAAGGATTTAGTTTTAGCAGTAATTAAACTCTAAGTTTCCCACTCTACGAATATGTTAAATTCCTAAGTAGAAATTGAATTTTAGCCATTTCCCTTTATAGGATGTCCTCAAAACATTTTTTTTTATTATTTTTCTTTCAGTTGAAACCAGATAAAATGATAACATCAAAATGAATAATGTCTATTCTGGAAAAAAAAATGTTTTTTTTCATTACAATTATGAACAGAAGTTTAGAAAATTAAAAAGTTAAATGTGGAGGAAAATCTGGAAAAAATGATTCAGAAGAATTACCTCATTTCAAACAGATTTATAGCACTGAAATAGCAGGTATTCCTTCTGACATCTGGAGTCCCTGCACTCTCCTATGCCAGTAGATGACTTCCTAGTCTGCTCTCAAGAAAGAGTTTAAAGACTGAAAGAGTTTAAAACTGTAAAGAAAACATGCTAATCATCAAGGAAGCTCTGAGATCCTCTGGAAAAAAAAAATGGTGGGCACAGATCTGTTAGGCTTATAGTTTCCAATCTGAAGGCACTCAGCCAGTCTAGGCTGGCTCAGTCATAAACCTTGGAACTTTTAAGACAAGGACAAAAAAAGTGAGGGTTTCTTTAACTGAAAACTGGAATGAAATAGTGTTTTAGCTTCGAGAGAATAGAAAATTACATTTTAATTTTGACATTTTCTGCAGGAAAAAACTGAATGACATAATTGCTCCAAAAGAGGTGGAATTCAAAAACTGACTTGTCTCTGTTTTTCCATGGTGAGAATCATCATAGCTTCACAAACATGAGTCTTGTTAAAATGGTTTACTTTTAACAGGGGCAACCTGACCCTAGGGATAGTGCAGGCATGTCTCAATGACCCAGTGCCGTTCCTTCTTACCAACAGCTGTGTAAGAGATACTTTGAAACCACAAGAAAGAGAACTTCATTATTTCATTCTTCACTAAGAACATCATTATTTCATTTGTCTCATTAATCATAAGATTTAGATTGGTCTGGAGTATGATAAATTAGGTAGGCATTAAAGTAAAAATCAAGTCAAAAATCAAAACCTGCATATTTTTGAGTCTCTAAGGGTTAATAAGATTAAAAATGGTAGCTTCTGCCTCAAAAGTTGAAATAAATACATAAAATATGCAAATCTAAACCTTAGATCATTTGCTTATCTGCCTCATTTGGAGCTATCATTAAATCATATAACATTTCTTAAAATTAAAACATTTTAAAACCTGTTAAGCAGCTTGCGGTCCTGAATATATTGTTCTTTACAAATTGTCTTCAAAAAACCTTAACCATATGGATCTAGTTCTTTTACAATATTTTCTACTGAGCCAAACTATCTTTTTTTAAAAAAAAAAACATAGAATAATAACAACAAATGCTGTCATTATTTTAAATGTTTTGATCCCAAAGCTTTTGACATGGATTTATCTTATATATCATAAACCAACATAGCACTGACTTGATCCTAACTCCTCAGGTTTCTTGCCTATTTCACCAGCATATTTTCAGCATTTCGTGATAAGTGTACACCTTCTAGGAGACTAAGAGTTAAGAAGAAGAAAAATTCTTGGGTTAGTTCTGAGTTACTGTCATTTTTTAAATATTAAAAGTTAATTGCTGTCAATAAAGTAAAATCTCTGTGTCTGTTACTGGCTGAAAAACATAACACCTACTTTCAGAGGGTATGCTTTCATTGCAAAAATAAAGAACAAAACTGCTAATTACTGAACTGACTTTTTTTTTTTTTTTTAGAATCAGAAGGGTGTTAATTGAAGAGATGTTGGATTCATTTATAAAAATGGTGCTCAATTACCAAGTAAAATTATGGATAATTAAGGGAGTATTTTCCTTCCAAGGTGAAATGTAGTTTCACTGGAGTGAAATAGGAGCTTTGCTGGTGGATTGAATGAGGCAGGATTTCATTTTTGTGTGGTTAACTATTATCAAAATGGTTCACATATGCAGTGCCAAACTCTGAGTACCTCTGTGATATCTTTACAGAAATCCACCTCCCAAATATTAATTTCTGCAATATATAGTCCTCAAATATATAAAGCATAATTAAAACATAACTGCTTTGTTGCTGCATCTACTAAAATGTAGGTATCAGCTTAAGGATCTTTTTCCACTGCTACTATTAATTATTTTTCTCTCAACTAGTTTAATGTTTATGTAGTTCATACCTAGAGTAGTAAAGACCTTTTTGCTCTGCTTGAAACTCAAATCTGCTTCCTCCATTATGTCTCTCTCTTGCTAGAGTTATGTTTTGTACAGGATTGCAGTGTGCTTTGCAATCCAGCATAGCACTGCCCCGTGCCCTGAAGAAGATGATACTTAAGAAACCTGAACTCAGATCCCTGATACCCTTTTGGAGAGCTATCATCATGGTAAAGCTAAAGGAAAAGCGAATATACCAGCATATTCCTTTAAAGAGAGGCCCTTCCTGGGCAATATGCTCTAGGTGACCCGGCTTGAACAGGGAGGTTGGACTAGATGATCTCCAGAGGTCCCTTCCAACCTAAACGATTCTGTGATTCTTACTTTGCACAGTCTGGTTCCTAGTATATATTGGGCATGGAAATAAATGTGGGTCTGTAGTAACTAATGTTTCCTTTAAAGAGCTAGGAATTGCATAAAAGCTGAGTTATGCACCTTGGATTTTGACTGAAAACAAACATTTCTATTTTAGTCACAGAGAGAACTGAGCAACGACATGCCCTCATCTCATCAAAGTTCATTCACTGTCTCTCTTACTGCTGAGCTTTCACTGCCATCTGGTATATTTTATTTTCTTCCTCTTCAGATGCGTATCCTTAAGAGCCAGCTGCTACACAGCCTTCAATCTCTCTGTGCCTTTCTCCAGTATCCAGAACTCCAGTAGTTCCACACTTGAGTAGTTCCACACCAGCGATGCTCTTCACTACTGGGGAGCCTTTAACTTATATTGGCTCACAGAGCCCAGCATCAGAGGATGTGACCTTGGATTATATTTTTTTAAGCCTAGCATTATTCAAGCTAAACATAAACCAAATGGATGAGCAAGTCAGGGCTCAGATATTGGTAAAAGAGTTGATTGGCTTTCATTCACATTTTTCAGAATTCATCTCTGATTAGTTCTGTATGAATAGTCGAATGATCCTTGCAGATTTCTGAAAAGGACACTTTGGACCTTAGTTATTCTATACTGATTTTTTATAGAAATTCACAGGTTGGAAGAAATAGATTGTCAATTGCAATAGTCACCAAATGAACTTCAACAGATTCCCCATGGAAATGGAAAATTTGAAGTTACCTAGAACTAACTCCTTTGGGTTTCAGTTTGGGCCATTTTCTTTCCTCCTCCTCCTCCATACACATACATTTTATATCAGCTATCGTAGCAGTAGCAGTTCCAATCTGGATTCCAGATGTCATCTATATGCTGATGACACTACATAATAGGCTTGGCCCAGCACCTCATCAAATTAGATCACCTTTGCGAGCTGACTTTGTGGTATTTCAGAAGTGTTTGATGAGTAATAAATTAGTGCTAAACTTTGAGGAAAAGTTATAAAATTCACCTTTAATTTCAAATTAAGAATATTAGTAGTTCAGTTGCTCTTAGGTAATGCATATATTAATGATTTTTTTTTCCTTTAGAGCCATTCAATTTCTTTAAATACCTTGTTATTTGCCCATCTAAATTACTTTTTTGCCTGCCTGAAGTAAAGAATTTCAACATGGTCCTCTGAAAACATATCTGAATATATTATCTCTCAAGAACAACTGTCGCTGCCCTTCATGTACTCAGGAGAAACTGACTTCCTGAGCAAATTCAAATAAAAAGCTACAGCTCTAGAAATCGCATACTGAGTCACAGAAAGAGATGCTCACTTTCTGAAACCCGTTATGGATATAAGATCTGTTGGGCTAAAACCCACTGTACACTGTGGTCTTAAAGATGCGTAACATAGCTGGACAGCTGGTACTTTCCTTCCCGTAGTGAGCTGTGAAGTCCTCACAAGGTGCCCTCACCTGTGGCACTGGTCTGTGGGTTTCTGTTTTGTTCTGCTTCATTTTCAGTGTAGTACATTCATAACTTCCTGACTTTTGCTTTTGAACTTCAAGTACCAGGTTGGATGAGGGCAAAGTTTTAATGTCTAACATTTTTTTGTGTTAAAATAGTTTGAGGTCTGTTTGTTTGTATGTTTGTTTGTTTTTTTCCTGGTCACTTTAATTAAAACTGGTTTTGCTGACACTTTTATATGCTGTATCTTATGCCGTGGTTCATTGTGATCTCTCAGATTCACAGGACAGTGTACTGTGTGAATCAAACTTTATTTTACGAGTTCATTAGGCAAAAAGCAAACAAGGGCTCAATCCCTTTTCAACAGACTAGCCTAAACTGTTAATTCACTAGTTTGTCACTTCATTAATACACTAATTTGTGTGCTTATGAGCAAAATAGTTACCTAGTTGACAGTGAGAGTGCTCATCCTTCCTCTTCCATTCCAACATGAGCACCCCCGGAATTACACTGGGAATCATGAGGGCCTCAGCAGTCCAGCTGCTGATGAATCTGCTTCAAAGCCTGTCCGGGCTCACCCAAGGTATCTTCCACCTTGGAAGTTTGGTCTATACCATCCCTATTGGTTATTTCAGTTAACTGGGTAAGAATTTACTTATTTTGAAGAATTTCAGTCTTATCAGAAACTCAAAGAGTTACTTTTTTTGTAGAACTGAAAGGATAGTAGATCTCAGTTTTTCTATTCTTGAGTATCTGGAGCAAGTGTTGCTCTTGCTTTAGCCTAATGGTGCGGCTCCCAGCATATATGAGGCCTTAGCATGAGCTATGGGTTAGGCCCAAAGCCTGAGCAGGAGTCGAGTGAACGGCCACAATCTTACCATATAACTTAAGGGCTTATATATATTCAGATCAAATATTCTGTCAATGCATTTTTTTAAAATGAAATAATGGCAAAAATCCAGAAAGTTTATTGATGATCATAACTTCTATACCATCACAAAGGAGTCTAACCTACAGAACTCTATAAAATAAAAGCAGTAAAAAAAAAAAAAAGCAGTAATTTAAATAAATAAATATATATATGTGTGTTTTTGTATATATGTATATGTACATACATATATATATGTATGTAGTTTACTGTTCTGTTCTTTTGTCTCTAGGTAGTTTCTGTGACAATATAGGATATGCTAGTATTAGCAGTTAATTCAGTGTACTAGTAGTAGACTAGTAAGTCATGAAGTTGGTTCTGAAGCTTCTCACATCTCCATTATATGTAGCTAAAGGTATGTAGACCAGATTAGATTTAGTCTGGTCCCTTGGGCCAACCATATCTACTACATATTTAGTTCAAAGCTTTCTGAAGGAAAGCTATTCCACAAACTGAAGTTTCCTCCACCGTGGTACTCCTATGGACGTTCTTAGAAAATCTCACTGTCCTTTCAAATGTCTCATGCAGAAGAGGATGGTCCCTGACGCTATTACCAGACAAGGACTCTTTCCTAAAAGCTTCATTTCTGTTCCTGTTTGTTCCATTTCCAATGGCATTGAAATATGTGCTGCCTAACCCAGCTCTGCTCAACAATGTTCAATGAGAGGCCTCAGGAGCCTGGCCAATCCACCTAAAATGTGTACAGCAAAGTGATACGCTTGCCCAAACCAGAATACAGTCTGGATTTTCAAGCCCAATATCCTGGCCAGAGATAGAATGAGGAACTATATTTGGACGTGCGTCTCTGAGTGACACAAAGAAGGAGACCTGGAATGGCATAGGAGGCACAATCTCTGACTTCAAGTGCTCGGTAACCTATGGGCATCTGAAGTGCCACTCCCAAAGTGCACTTGTTCCCGCTAGTCTTCAAGGACATCATCTTCACATTCTTGAATTTGCTGCATAACTTTTACAAATCCTCTTCTACTCAGCAGCAGTCATGTGATTAGCAACCGCCTGATATTGTCACTAGCTTATTCTACTGCTTGAGAAACTTTCATTGCTCTCAGATCAGGTGTTCACATGCAGCTTTGTTTCTTCCTGGACCCAGGTTGTACCTTGCTTAATCTTCTGTATATGGTAGGGCAGATCTCACTATAAGGAAACATAATAATAGGATATATAACAAAATAATAATATAATACTGTGCCCATAGGTTGAATATTTTCTGAGTTGACCCAGCTCAATGTTTCATATACATTCCTGAGATATTTATAGTCTTCATCCAAGTTCATTCTTTTGGGAGTACTGAAAAATTATATACTATTAATGTCAAATACGATCAATTTGGGAGGCAACCGCTGTAGATTTGCTGTTATAGAAGACACAATATCTGTATGAATTAGCTTTTACATTTGAATACAGTTTTCCTCGCAGGGGGTCGTTGTTTTTAAGAAATGGTATAGAAAGGATACACCATCAATTATAAAGGTTATTCTGCCTATCCTTCTTGTTAGCTGCATGGATTGTGCTGAGGAACAGCACAGGAGTAATTCTAAGATAGGATTTGAGGCAATCCTCCAATAGCTGTGACAGAAGATTATCTAGATGCAAGTTCCTAGTTAGAATAGATTTTCTGTCTATCAAATGAGATCCAAGAATCATTAATTCTCATAGCATTCAGGCTTTTTAGAAGTAGTTCACCAAGTACTGAATAAAAAGCTTTCTGTAAGACCGACCAGCACTGCACCAGCTCTGAAGCTTTTATCAGTAATTAAATAGACATATACAGGCTGAAGGCTCCCCTGAGTGATTGGTTGATTTTTTTTTCCTGTATTTTTTTTCTCTGTCTCTCTCTTTTCCCTTCCCTTCCCTTTCCTTCTTTCTTGTAAAAGGGGAAAAACAGTGCTTTAGTATGACAGGTAAATTGCTGGACATGTCATATTTTCTTGCCTTGACTACTGCAGCCACTTCCTTTATAACCTTTTACTTCTGTTATTGCACGCCTCAGCTTCATCCAACAACTGTCACTAACATAATTTTCGTTTGTCAGTGCTCAAATCATGTCATTCAACTGCTCTGTAACTCCCTGAGTTGCTGTCTCATCTCCTTCAGTTTATCTCCACTGACAAGGCCTTTTAGAAACCTGCTTACATTTCATTTTTAGATAATAATTAGGCATCTGCTTCCAGTTTAATTTTTTCTAGGTCACCATTCCTGGACATAGCTGTTGTGAAGTTTTCATCTCACAGCCAGCTTAGCCTCAAACAGTTGGAAGGTGGAAGCATACAGTGTGTCTTTACTACGTGCTTTATCATGTGTAGCAGGAGATACCCCAGGAGTTGGGGAGAATCATGAGAGAGAGATCCCACACTACAGCTGTGCAATTCCTTATTTTCTCAATTCCCTGGCTGACTAAAATATTGAAAAGAAATATTTGGGGCAAGCCAAACTTATTTTTTTCTTTTATTGTTACAGCAGTAAGAAAAGGAGATATTGCTTTCTAGGTGAAACAAATTTTTTGATTAAAATATATATTTTTTTTTATTGGAAGGAAAATTTTCTCAGAAAATCATTTCAAAAGAAATAATCAATATGTTGTTGAAAACAAACATTTTACTCTTTCAGCTTTTCTTCCTTCCTTCTTTTCTGGCTTAAACATTAGAACTCCTTCAGGATTTTGTAAGTAGTCGCATTTTTCAGTGAAATAGCTAAAAGCAAATGCAGTGAGTCAAGTTGGTAGTCTCAACCTGTATTATATTTTTGACAGAGAATCTAACTACGCATGCAAATCTTCCTTCTAGTAACGATGCATATCACCCCTGTGCAGCAAGTAATACTATTCCAGCTCCCAAGCCTGGTGCTATTTAATCTGTACTTAAAATAGACCTGTGTTTTACAGGCCCAAGGGAGCACAGCAGAGTTACAAATAGACAGACATAAGCACTGTGCTTATAGGTTCCCTGACCGAGTCGGCATGGACTCGGTACTGAACTCATATTGTGGATGTCTTTTACCACCCCCCAGTATTCTACCAGCTTTCATATTACCTTGTCTTAAAGAATGACCACAGTTCTTTCAGGCATAAGCTAGTACTGAGACTTTCACAAAATAATAGACTAGCCTTCAAAACATCTTCTGAATTGTTTCTCCAAGGCTCTTAGGAGCTGCTCTGTCAGAGACCTTTGCTGTTTGCTTTCAAATGTTCTTTCAAAAAGTGGGGTGGGGGAAGTTTTGTCATTGGAGAGATGGCAAATCATTTGACAAAATTTGTCCATGTGACAAATAGATAAACAATGAATCATTAAAACAATTTTGGGATTAGATATTTCGGAAGTAATATCTAATCTTAGAAAGTAAATTACAAAGGAATCCAAGATGACACAGATGAATTGATTTTCATACAGTGATATCAGCATGGGAATTTAGCCAAATGATAGCATCAAAAGTCAATTTACAACTTCAAAAAATACTCTTCTTAATATTAACACACTAGAGGTTTAGGAGTTAAATGAGGTGAACCAGGCAGAAGTAAGAGGGTTTTTCGTTGTTTCGAGTTTTTTTCTTTTTCTTTTTTCTTTTTTTTCTTTTTTCACTTTTTGTTTTGTAGAGCAATACCAGACAAAGCTTCAAGAGTAAAATGAATCTGATAACCTTTAACTATAGTACGTGAAGGAATCTAAAACAGATTATGGAAGAGCAAGCAAATCCTACCTGAAGATTAGGGAGCAATAAAAAAGAAAAAAAATAAAACCACCACTAACAAAAAACTTTTCACATTTCCAGATAAAGGAATTAATAACATATCTACTTAAGACAACTAAGATGTTTTTTTCTGGACCACACTATGATGATGGGTTACCATTCTAGGTGCTCATCCCAATGCCCTGGTAGAAGAAATTATTGCCACCACTGATCTACCAAGAGAATAGTTTACATGAATACCTTGCAACATGCTTCAGATAAAAATAGTTGGACAAGCTTAAGCCACTCCTACACACATTTAGGGAAATCTGGCTGACTTTTGCCTGAAGCAAATAAAAAACACTTACTGTTCTGTTGGCAGTAATGAAGAACTGGAAATAATCACTTCAGCTGGCACATCTATGTCAACAGGGAGGTCATTTGTCCATCGTTTGTTACTGAGAGCTTGATTCTGCTTCTCTTGCTCTGACCAAGTAGTACCATATTATGCATGTATCATCATGGATTGAGATGGCGCTGTGGCTACTCTGAGATAGATATTTACTTGATAGCACAATAACCTTTGTATAACTGTTATTCTGCAAACAATCTCAGCGATCTCATTTCATAAAGTTATTAAAAATCTTCAATACTAGGACCAAAATTATTAATCAGAGACAAACAAATGTCGAGACGTTTCAAATATTAGGAAGGAATTATGCTTCAAAAATGTATATCAATTCTTATTTCATTGGGTTTCCATTTTCACCGTTTAAGGTTATATGTGGTTAGGTTAAACAGATTAGGCTGAATCTACACGGATATATGCAGGTTCCTTGGAAGTCCTACATTCTTCAAATTTTTTGGCAAGGCGTAGTCTGATGTATACTGAAAGCTTAAAAGAAAGGTTCACATGGCATTTCTGGAAACATCCCCTGGGTTTTTAAATGGAAAGGCATATTCCATCTTTCTTTAGTGATCTAAAAGAAATTCAGGGGGCATGAACATTAGGTTGGGGAATGAAACAGTTTAGATAATTAAGGACCTGACTAAACAGAATTTTATAGGATCATAGGATAATTCTTGTTATAAAAGATCTCAAGACGTCTCTAGTCCAATCTGCTGCTCACTGCAGGGTATCCACGAGATCAGACCGGGTTGCTCAGGGCTTTGTGCAATCGGGTCTTGAAAACCTCCAAGGACGAAGACTGCCCAGCCTCTCTGGGCCACTGCTCGATTCCTCTCAAGGGGAGAAGTTTCTCCTTACATACAGCCTCAACCTCTCCTGTTTAGCTTGTGCCTATTATCTCTTATGAAGAGCATGGATCTATCTTTTTGATAACTCCCCATACGCACTAGCAGGCTGCTCTTAGGTCCCGTGAGGCTGTTTCTGAACAAGCCCAGCTGCCCCAGCCTCTCCTCACAGGTCAAGCGCTCCAGCCCTGACACCAAGCGGAGGGGACCAGATGAAGCTGGCCAATAGTTTTTTGTATTTTTACAAAGCTCTGTTTAATCTTCAGGGTAAGATGCTTCACTTTGAACTTGACAGGAGAAGACACAGATGGAAATATGGGATGAACAAAGAAGAAAGAGTTCCGTTCAAGCAACCTGGGAGCATGGAATTTTAAATTCTGTGGAAAAAGTGGTAGTTGTATGACCTTTTTTTGAAAAAATAGTTTGTAGATGTCAAACTGGAAATTGAAATCTACAAATCATAAGTTCTGAGGAAAAAGAAAAGTAATATTAAAAAGTAAGCTTGAAGAAGCTGGATTTCTAATATGCAGCAAAAAGTCAAATTTTACCTACTTGAGAAAATTATAGACTAGCAAGTTGATATTCACACATCAGGAATAGCAACCCCAAGTCCAGGAAACATATTGACAGAACTGTTAATTCTTAATATGTTTCACAAGTGCAGTGGAGTGATATTTAAAAAAAAGAAATATTTCTGAGATATTTTTGCCGGTTTTTTGAGCTTTGAAAAAAATGATTAAGAGAAGTGATGACTACTCTTTGCATGTAAGTGCATCTTGAGCCTATATTACAGGGAACTGTCTTGCTAGGTCAGGAAGGTTATTTGATGTAAAATAATCAGCCATTCCTTAAACCTACAATAATTTTGCTTTGGGCAGTAAGATGTATTTGTAATTATGATTTTATTTCCAAATCTTTATTTTTAGAAGATGAAGAAGACTGACTTAATCAGAGGAAAATAACAGATCACATCATAAGTTAGTATAAATCAACAATGCTTTCTTAAGACCATATATGTATCAGAAAACATTGTATTTCAACAGCATTTGTAATAATGTAATCTTTGATCCGGCATAAGATGATGGAGGCATAAGGATGGTAAAATGTAGTGTGATTTGGCAGAAGGACAAATGGATTTCACTTCTCTTTCTAATTTAATAATAGAAAGGGAGTCTAAGGAGTATGGCAATTGCTGATTTTTGTGTATTCTATCACACAAATGGTAGAACTACATACACACACACACACACACACACACAGATATACATATACATATATATATATATACATATACATATACATATATATATATATAATATATATATATACACACATATACACACATACACCAAGAAAAGAATCTACACTTATTAAATAATGTGCCCTCTAATCTCTTCATGTATTCAGGGCTCTATAAAGACAGTGGAAGGGATTTTTTTTTTTTTTTAATGTATTATGTCAACACATGAAACTAAAACTGCAAAAGATTAATTGCATCCCCAAATCAAATACTACTAACCTAATTAACAAGTTGAATTAAGAGCCATCAAGTATTCATCAAGAAGATTTTCCTTTTCATTAATCTCTCTAATCACGTAATCCTCAGAGTACCAACCAAGTTGCTTGGTCATATCAAATATTATGAGGATAATTAAGCTAAAAAGAGAACGGAAATTCCTTAGTACTGAGTAATAACAAAGTTATAAAATCTAGCAGCGCCAGGGTATCATACAGTAAAAAGGTTTCTAAATTCCCTGCTAAATCTTGTCGGGCACAAACTGGATCTGCCCAAAATTTAGTTTCTTTCATTATTTGACAGAAGTGTTAGGACCTCCTAGCTGATAGAGACGGGCTTTACCTGCACAGCTCATGCTTTCTCATAGCTAAGGGTTGTCTTACTGCCTGAGTAAGATATAATCTCTTTCTTACGTTGTTGTTATTAGTTGCAATTATGCTGGATATTTTATATTCATATTTGCATTAATTCTTATATGTATTCAGTTTGTCTTTCAGTCTTGGCCTCAGCAATCATATGTGATTACAGGCTCCAGAGCTTATGTGAAAAAGAAAGAGATTTTCTTTAGTCTCCTTCCAGGAATCAGAAAATTTTCTTCAAATATATTAATCTGTGCGTTCAAAAAACAAACATATATAGAGAATTTATGAGAGAAATCAACGAGAGAAAATCAAATCCTACAATGAGCAACTTCTTTCCTAGTATCTCAAAAGACCTGAATATCAAACTTTGCAAAAATAGAAGGTTTCTTATTATATCGTATCAGCTCTGTTTTCAAATATAAGATTCATTGGCATGTTCATTTACATTAGCAAATCCCAACTTTACACCATTCTGATTATTTTATATAATGTAAATATAATTTTACTCACTATGATATTTTCAATCAGGCCTTATTCTGGATGAATGTGTTTTGCAGTTCACAGCTGCATCATTTTAGATGCAGCTAAATCCATCTGAGGTCAAAAACATGTATTTTAGCATCTTTAATTGCACAGATGAGGCTTATCCTATACGTCTCTTTGTAAGCAAGTGTCTGCATACAGCTTGAAGTAAAAAAAAAAAAAAATTTCCAGGACCTCTGTATGGAAAGCTCCTCTGAATGGTCCTTTGAAAGCAATCCCAAGAGTTTTACTGCTCTGCTATCTTTAAATCATGTGAGAACAATTTATCAGACAGAGCACTGTATAATTCATGGCAGCAACCCATCTCTACGCAATCAGTGAAAGAAATGTGTGTCTCACTTCTGAAGGACATTATTCTCTTGCCAGAGGTACCTAGCAGAGAACGAGAAAGCTTTCCAGTTTGTTTATCTCTAAGTAACTGGCATTGAGTAGGTGATGATTGCTACATAAATTCAATATCTTGGCAAGTTATTTTGCGGAGGTGGTATGAAATCTGAACTTGGCTTATTTTTAGTACCCTACTTCAGTAACACTAGCCAAGGATATACTACTGAGTACCCAAAAATCAAATACTGATGATTACCAAGTTCACAGAAACACAGAATCACAGAATGGTTGAGGTTGGAAGGGACCTCTGGAGATCACCTAGCCCAACCTCCCTGCTCAAGCTGGGTCCTCTACAGCATATTGCCCAGGATCACATCCAGGCGGGTTTTGAATGTCTCCAGCGAAGGAGACTCCACAGCCTCTCTGGGCAACCTGTTCCAGTGCTCTGCCACCCTCACAGTAAGGAAGTTTCTCCTCATGTTCAGATGGAACTTCCTGTGTTTCAGTTTGTGCCCGTTGCCTCCTGGCCTGTCACTGGGCACCACGGAGAAGAGGCTGGCCCCATCCTCTTGACACCCCCCTCCCTTCAGGTACCTGTACACATTGATGAGATCCCCTCTCAGTCTTCTCTTCTCTGGGCTCAACAGGCCCAGCTCCCTCAGCCTTTCCTCATAGGAGAGATGCTCCAGTCCCCTCATCATCTTAGTAAACCCTCCGCTGGACTCTCTCCAGGAGTGCCATGTCTCTCTTGTCCTGGGGAGCCCAAAACTGGACACAGTCCTCCAGGGGAGGCCTCCCCAGGGCTGAGGAGAGGGGCAGAATCACCTCCCTCCACCTGCTGGCAACACTGCTGGCTCATGCACCCCAGGACACCATTGATCTTCTTGGCCACAAGGGCACACTGCTGCCTCATGCTTAACCAGGACTCCCAGGTCCCTCTCGGCAGAGCTGCTTTCCAGCAGGTCAACCCCCAGCCTTGTCCTGGTGCATGGGGTTAATCCTCCTGAGGTGCAGGACCCTGCACTTGCCTTTGTGGAACTTCAGGAGGTTCCTCTCTGGCCACCTCTCCAGCCTCTCCAGGTCCCTCTGAAGGGCAGCACAGTCTTCTGGTGTGTTAGCCTCTCCCCCCAGTTTTGGATCATCAGCAAACTTGCAGAGGGTGCACTCTGTCCCTTCAACCAGGTCTTTGATGAATACATGGAACAAGACTGGACCCAGCACTGACCCCTGCGGGACACCACTAGCCACAGGCCTCCAACTTGACTCTGCACCGTTCACCACAACCCTCTGAGCTCTGCCATCCAGCCAGTTCTCAACCCACCTCACTGTCCACTCATCCAACCCACACTTCCTGAGCTTACCTATGAGGATGTGATGGGAGACAGTGTCCAAAGCCTTGCTGAAGTCCAGGGAGACAACATCCACTGCTCTGCCCTCATCTACCCAGCCACTCATCCCATCAGAGAAGGCTAGCAGATTGGTCAAGCATGACTTCCCTTGGGTGAATCCATGCGGACTACTCCTGATCACCACCTTGTCCTCCACATGCTTAGGGAGGACCTCCAGGAGGAGCTGTTCCATCACCTTTCCAGGGATGGAGGGGAGGCTGACAGGCCTGCAGTTTCCTGACTCCTCCTTCTTGCCCTTTTGGAAAACTGGGGTGACACTGGCTTTCTTCCAGTCCTCAGGCACTTCTCCTGATCTCCAGGACCTTTCAGAGATGATGGAGAGTGGCCTAGTGATAACATCCGCCAGCTCCCTCAGCACTCGTGGGTGCATCCCGTCAGGGCCCATGGATTTATGGATGTCCAGTTTGGACAAAAGATCTCTAACCTGATCCTCCTCCACCAAGGGAGAGTCTTCCTTTCTCCAGCCTTCCTCTCTTGTCCCCAGGGTCTGGAATTCCTGAGGGCTGGCCTTAGCAGTGAAGACTGAAGCAAAGGCAGCATTCAATAACTCTGCCTTCTCCATATCCTTCGTCACCAGGGCACCCGCCCCATTCAGCAGCGGGCCCACTTTTTCCCTAGTCTTCCTTTTGCTCTTGATGTATTTCAAGGAGCCCTTCTTGTTGTCCTTGACATCCCTTGTCAGATTTAATTCCAACTGGGCCTTAGCCTTCCTTGTCGCATCCCTGCACACTCTGACAACGGCCCTGCATTCCTCCCAAATGGCCTGTCCCGTCCCCTTTTCCACATTCTGTACACTTCCTTCTTCTGCTGGAGTTTGGCCAGGACTTCCTTGCTCCTCCATGCAGGTCTCCTGCCCATTTTGCTCGACTTCTTCCTCAGAGGGATGCACCGATCTTGAGCCTGGAGGAGGTGATGCTTGAGGATTAACCAGCTTTCTTGGACCCCTCTTCCTTCTAGGGCCCTACCCCAGGAGATTCCCCTAAGTAGGTCCCTGAAGAGGCCAAAGTCAGCTCTCCTGAAGTCCAGCGTTGCAATCCTACTCATTGCCCTGCTCCCTCCTCGTAGGATCCTCAACTCCACCATCTCATGGTCCCTGCAGCCAAGGCTGCCCCCAACCTTCACATCTCCAACCACACCTTCTTTGTTCGTTAGCACAAGGTCTAGCATTGCACCTCTCCTCGTTGGCGTCTCCACCACCTGGGTCAAGAAATTATCATCACTGCTCTGCAGGAACCTCTTGGACTGTTTGTGCCTAGCTGTGTTGTCTTGCCAACAGATGTCAGGGTGGTTGAAGTCTCCCAGGAGAACCAGGGCCTGTGAGCGTCAGGCTACTTCCAGCTGTCTGTAGAAGGCCTCATCGATGACTTCCTCCTTGTCAGGTGGCCTGTAGTAGACCCCCACAACAGTGTCACCCATGTTACCCTGCCCTTTAATCCTTACCCATAGGCTCTCAACTTGCTCTTCATCCACCCCGAGGCAGAACTCCACACATTCTAGTTGCTCCTTCACATAAAGAGCAACTCCACCACCTCGCCTGCCTGGCCTGTCTTTCCTAAAAAGCACATAGCCATCCATGACAGCATCCCAGTCATGCGAGCTATCCCACCATGTCTCTGTTAAGTGCAATGAGATCATGGCCCTGTGACTGCACACAGATCTCTAACTCTTCCTGCTTATTCCCCATGCTGCGTGCATTGGTGTACAGGCATTTCAGAGAGCCAGTCAAGCATGCAAGCTTCCCAGGAGAGGTGCAAGAGGATCCTCCATAGCCATGTTGCATGCTGTCTCTCCCCTGGCTGTATGCACCCGCTGGAGGCATCCTGACTTGAGCGGTGTTTTCCTGACTCCCCTGCCACTATACCACTCCCCTTCCCCCATCTTGCCTAGTTTAAAGCCCTCCTTACCAGGCTGGCCAATCTGTTAGGAAAGATGCACGTGCCCCGCTTGGTAAGGTGGATCCCATCTCTCCCCATCAGCTGGGTTGCACAAATGACCAGGTTCCATGGTCATAGAAACCAAAGCCCTGTTGCCAACACCAGCGGCGCAGCCAGCTGTTAACTTGGAAAACTCGTCTACTCCTCCTCCCGTCCTTTCCCCTCACAGGCAAGATTGAGGAGAAAACGACCTGGGCTCCCAGACCCTTGACCACCATTCCCAGAGCTCTGAAGTCCTGTTTGATGGTTTCCAGTTTGCCTTTCGTGTCATTAGCACCCACATGGAAGATCAGCAGAGGGTAGTAGTCCGACGCGTGGACAAGCCTTGGCAGTCTTTCCTCGACATCTCTTGAATTCGAGCCCCTGGCAGGCAGCACACCTCTCTGGACAAGAGGTCAGGTCGGCAGATAGGTGCCTCTGTCCCCTGCAGCAGGCAGTCACCCACAACAATCACTCGCCGCTTCTTCCGGGGGTTCCTGCACGGCACAGGGTCTGCCAGGCCAGTGGCCTCCCTTGGAGCCATGCCCAGCTCCTCCTCAGCTTGGAGGGCGCTAAGCTTGTTCTTCAAGGGTAAGTCTTGAGGAGGAGCAAGAGCCTTTCTCCTTCTACGAGAGGTCACCAGCTTCCAGCCCTCTTCAACAGTGTTATGATGTACTGTTACAGATGATAAGTTGTTTCCACATATCATATCAGTTCCATTTCTTTCCTTTCTGTCTTTAATCCACCTCTTGAGTCTTTTCTCTTTTTCTAGCCTTTTCTTTTAGCCTTGTTTAAAGTTATGATAAGCATAGGATGGCAGTATTCTAACTGAGATGACCAAGGGAGTAATATATGAATAATCAACTATATCTTAATCTAAATAAAAAGGAATATACTCAAGTTAATGCCTTGATTTTGCCAACTGTTTCAGAAAAACAAGGTTCAAACTATACTTTCAGGCTTTGTTTTGAAATGTGAACTTAGGACTGGCTGATCAGCAAGGTTTTGTGGGGAGAAAATCCCATTGGAGAGAGCATCTAAAGAATATAGAAGGCCAGATTACATCTTTGTTGAATACTAATGTCAGTCCGGTGGTTTCACATGGAGTCATTGTGAATAAAGATAGAAATTTTAATTCCTACTTGTAGTCTGAGCTCTTTTGCATCTTCTGGTAAGAAGCTTTTCTTATTCGGAGGTTAGAGCTTAGCCTGGAAGCTGTCAGTCACAGACAGCCGAAGAAATCTTTCACCGGTTCCTGTGTCATAGCAAGCCAGGTCTTGCAGCAAGGTGGGCTCAGATCAGAAAGTTCAGATTCCTGTTTAGATAGCTGTTTCTCTAATACTTAGAGAAGATTTGATCCAAAACTTTAGTCCGAGGGAAATCTCTGCTGTCACTGAAAATCTATGAAATTTATCATAAAAAATATAAGTTAAAAAAATCAGAAATCTGAGAAATTATCACTGAGAATTGTCTCTTCTTTTATTTAGTAGTCTTAAATTTGACATAAAACCTTTCTGTCACTGATATCATGCCCAAGTCAGTCATATGCAAGAAAGAGCAATGCTTTTTTTCTAATATCCGTATTGATTCCACGCAACACTTCATAGTGACAACACTACATTCCATGCACTGTCTTCTGAAAGTATTAATAATAACCATAAGCCTTCAAACACTATGTTTATTAGCTTCTGAGATGGTCAGTAACTGTGCTATTAAATTAGCTATTACTAGGCATATTATATTAATGTGAATATAATTTGTGCTTTATTATCTAAATATTAAATTAAAGGTATATTTGCATTTTTTGAAATTTCTGGTTTTATTTTCCATTCTGTTTGTCAAGGCATTTCCTTTCTATTTGCCATGTATGTAAATTATAATAAATTTTATGGATATATGTCTAGAAATGTGTCTAGTTGGGACAAAGGAATAAGTATTACATGACATGCCCAAAATTATAAAACTGAGCTTAAAAATTCATTAAAGGTCTAATAAGAGCTCTGAGTCAGATACTTTAGTGAAAATCAGTGTATCTCCCTCTTTTAAGTGGAAAAAGGTGGGCTTGAATTAGCTAGGAACTTGTGCTTAATACTATCTCTTTCATAAATATAAGCCTCAAGGTTCTGTCATGGGTCATCTAATCCTCTTTGCATGTCTTTTTCCTCTGGGCCACCTCAGAGGGTAAAATTGTGTATAAGTTTATCCTGAGTGACTGAGAACTTTTAAATTCTTTTGACCCGTTTTCTAGGCTCTCAATAAAAACTGACTGTTTTTACCTGTGGTTACAAGAGTTTCCTGTTCATAGTGTTGTGAAGACCTACCTGATACTCCAGAAAATAATTAAATGAATAAATACAGACATATAAGTGAATAAATTCCTTTGTTACTTGTTGACTGCAGTGTGTGTATATATAATCATGCATACATACATATATATATATATATATATATATATATATATATATATATATACGCACAAGTATTTTGTAACCACAATGGTATTTTGTACCCTAGTCAGAAATATCAGTCACTGTTAATTTGTTCAACTTCTACTTCTGCCTTGACCATAGGTAAAAGGAATTAGAGATGAAATTAGACTGGATCTATCATTTCATGTACTTCAAACTGTGGTGAAGCAGAAGAGTGTGGTCTACGCTGTACCTTGTGTGCTACCTACTGTCATTATAAATGTCTCAAGTGACAGTACTTTGAACATTTTCCTTGGGAAGTTGTTACATAACATGAAGTCTATCACTGAAAAGCGGTTTTCCTCAAATTTAATGTTTCCTATCTTTAACATCATCCTGCTGCTCCTGGAAATGACACATTGTACTATCCCTGATTATTCCTATTATCTCTATTTATATCCTTTAAAAGCTTGTACATGACATTTCCCGTTTACTTTTTACTAAACAGATTATGAACATTTCACTTTTAAAATTTCTCTTTCTCTCTTTTTTTCCATTATTGCCTTTTAATATAATCTTTTTTCACATGAGAATGATTATACCAATTGAAGAAAATGTAGGAATTATGCAGTTCAGTACAACTATTGGCTTGGATATATTTTTGTTGTGATTCTTGCCCAAGTTTAGCACAGTCCTTCTGTAGTCCCAGCAAATACATACTGTGAATTATATGCTGTAGATTCTAAAATCCCAATAAAATAAGTCTTTTGTAACTCATAGTTGGTATCTGTCTTGTTTCTCTATTCATTATGTCTCTCTGTCTTGTTGACATCTATTTACAAAGTGCTATTTTCTTAACTAATATTTTAATGTCCTCTCAGCATTCAGTTTTCTTAGCAAAAAAAAAAAAAAAGTTTATTCTCCAGTGGTCACAAAAAAGATTTTATAGCCTAGTACAACAACAAAATCACACCTAAGACATTCCCATCTGTGTCCTTTCGAGTTTTCTATCTCCTTTCTCTAATTTTAACTGTGCAGTTTTTTTAGGGGAACAATCTCCTTATTCTGGTGGGTTGCATATTGCCAAATACCGTATTTTTGTTAAATATATGTTGAATAAATTAATCACCCATAGCTTGGAAGCCCAGGAAGTATGCAGCTCCCAAGCCATAGATTTGTATTAACTTAAGAATGTAGATCTCAGAAATTATCAAGTTTTTCTGGACTGGTCTAGTCTTGAGCTTATTTTATACTATTTTAGCTGAAACATCAAATTGTCCAACTCTGAGGTGATTATTATCTAAGCCTCTTCAGTATTTTCCTAGCTTTTTGCAATTGCAAGATTTTACCCTAGAAATTATAACATATATGGCAATGATCTAAGAAAAAACAAATGTTTCATTGCATAACTAAACATGTGGACCGATAAGGAAGAAGTATCAACCGCAGATTGTTTGAAAACTTATAAAAATAACATCAACAAACCTAAAGAGGAAGAACTCCCCTCCACCAACATCACACTCCTCCCATTGAAGAACTTGGGATGTTGAAAAGTCTTCATAACAACACATAGGAAGGGTAAGCACCAGAGAAATTGGCAGATGCCCAAAAATTTGTGCATATCCATTTTAACTGTACTTTTAATGGCAATTAGCATTAACAGGGCAATTTGTTCTATAAAAGTTAGTATCATTATAACTGGACTAAGAAGGGCTGTTGCTGTAGTTTGATTACCATTAAGATACTAGTTAGGCTAATAAATCATAATTCTTGGTTCTACATATAAGATGCTCCCTTTTTTAGAGTTTTTTCAACTTTTTTTTTTAATTTTTGGGATGTAATTTATAGCATATATAGCATGACTGATAAGGTTTCATAACAAGCACAATAATATTGAATTTTGAGCTAACTTCTCCAGAATTGTGTTTTGATGTTGGATAGCCACCTTGAAACAGCCTAGACCCCATTTTTAGAGATGTTGACCTTCCCTAAGTCTTTGAAGAATCAAAGAGAGGTTGGAGTCCACTGTTTGCACCTGGAAATACAAAATTTGCCATATTGACCTTTGGTGGTCATTTCTGAAAATATGACAAACTACTTTTGTTCAGCTTTTTCATAGATATTTATTCTATCACTTTACTTGCCTGAAGTGACGTTGGCCAGATGTCAGCTTTTAATCACGTTTTGACGATGAGAGCATCATAGATGACTCCAGACTCAAGAACTGTAGGAAAATATTGTTGTTTCACCCAGACATTCGAGAGAGGGTTATACTGCAGAGAGGGAGAGGTTGGCTAACACGGTAAGCTAAAATGACAGTACTGGAAAGTCATCTTGCAGCTCTTGCTGTTTCTGCCCCTCTCCCTTGCCTGCCATAGTGACAGCTGCATAGATCCAACTCTTGCCTCGTTACCAGCAGCCTCTTAAAGCCTGGATGTTCTGGACTCTGGCATAAATAAAGTAGGCAGCAGGCCTGTAGTTGCTCTCCTGCCCTTGACTATCTACTGTTCTCCACATCTGCTTACTTTTCTTGCGCCAATAGAGAAATCGGGATTTTTTTTTTGTGTGATTTTTTTCAGATCTTTGACACCTAAGTTCCTCCTGGCTTTTCTCTAAGAATTGTCACATGAAGCACCCTACAAAGTTTATTGATCTTTCTGAATTCATCAAACATTCACTTAATGTCCCAGGGACTACAACTCTTCCCTCAGCTCAACTCCCACTCTGCCTTTCTATTTGTGCACTACTTTTCGTTGTGTTTACACTTCCGTGAAATATTCTCCTTCTGTCCCTTCTCTGAGGAGACACTGTAATTTGATAGCCTAACAGATAACAACAATATTAATAATCTCAGGATGAAACATTGCTAACCTATGTAACCAAAACATGCTTCCAAACAGATAGACGGCTTCTTTCGTGTAATGATATTTTTGCAGATCCTTTGTATGATAAGGAAAGTGAGACAGTTACGTCCATTACTACACTTTCCTCCTTTGTAAGCATCTCTTTATAATCCTGTTTCTCAAATGGCAAGTCACAGTCCTGAAAGAAGAAAAACAAGTGGTTGTGGTGTGTAGATGGAAAGGTTTTATAATTTAAAGCAAAGAAAGTCTTACTTTCCTACCCCTTCAACGTCCTCTCTTTTCAAGAGTTCTCCGGCTTCATGGAAACAGTGTGGCCCCAGAGTGCTCCCCAACTCCTGAACATGGCTCCCCATCCTGACTGCGTATGTCACTTCTCTCCTACTTCCTCCCTCCCTTAATTTCTGTGTTCTAAGGAAAAAAAAAATAAATACAAGAGAAAAGAAAAAAGTGGAAATGGAGGCAGAAAAGGAGTGAATAATATGTTTCAGGAAAAACTCCAGTATGAACAAGTAGAAGACCAAGATTTCAGGAACATCGTAAAACCAACATGGTTAAACGTGGTCTCTCTGAGTCTCTTGAAACGCAGATTGAGGCACATGCTATTGACTACTGTGCTCATTCCTCTATATGTTGCTGTCACTTTGAAAGTAAATGTCAGGACACGTTTTCTTTACTATTACTATTCTATTCATTACAATACTACCAGCAACAGGACAAGAGGCAAACTGACCCACAGGAAGTTCCATCTGAACATGAGGAGAAACTTCCTTACTGTGAGGGTGGCAGAGCACTGGAACAGGTTGCCCAGAGAGGCTGTGGAGTCTCCTTCGCTGGAGACATTCAAAACCCGCCTGGATGTGATCCTGGGCAATATGCTGTAGAGGACCCAGCTTGAGCAGGGAGGTTGGACTAGGTGATCTCCAGAGGTCCCTTCCAACCTCAACCATTCTGTGATTCTGTATTATTTTATTAAGAAGATGAACCAACCTCAAAAGAAACACTGACTGTGAAACAGAGGTTTTGGGCTATCAGTGCCTGTGAAACTACACCCTTGATTCACCTAGTTCATCATTTAGAGCCAAATAGTGTGTGTATTTTTTTTTTTTTGTATGGATGACTGGAAAGAGATAGCAGGAGTTAGTAAAGAGACTAGTAACTAGTAGTAGTAGCTGCAAGTGTGGCCTCTGTGTCGCTTGCTCTAGAATTATTACAAAACAGGCTTGGGGAATGTTTATACTTTAAAACACTTCAAAAATTCTTAGTATATTAAAATTCTATAATAGAAAACTAAAAATCCCTAAAATTTCTTCTTTTCCTCTCCTTGGGTAAATGAGAAAGGCAATCTTCTGGCTAATTATTTTTTTTCTGTTAACAATTAAGTCTAAAATATTTTTATACTTACTGAACTAAGGCTGCCAATAATCATTTACTGTTGACAAATTTAAATTAGCAACTCTTCTGATCATATATAAAATCCAGTGATCATATTTCGTTGCCATCTCCTGTTGTGATTCTGTTATCCTTGTGAAATTATTAATTATTAGGACAATAAATTTGTGCAATCTAATTCAAGAATGACCCCTGGTACAGTGTCATAAAACCTAAAGTTGCCAAAAATTGTTAGTGTAGGATTGTTTTTTGCAGTAATTGATTTCAGGAGTTTATTTTTAGATTTACATTTTATAGAAGAATAGGACATTCACCAGCTTGTCTCAGAAATACTCTACATAACATGGTATACTTTATGCTCAGGAACATTTATAGTTATGCAATCTATATTTTCCATTTAATTCTTACTTATTATTTCCATTTGATTATTTATCCATGAGGAGAATAGAGTTGATACAGGAAACATTTGTTCTCACTTACTATACAGGATATCCTTCTCCTGGAAGTGCTTTGATTCCCAGATATCCTGTGAAAGGAGTACTATGATGCAACAACACAGTAGGTGGATGTTTTTGAAAATGGGGGGAGGCTGTCCTGCTTTTCAGCTACAGTCAATGTTAGTCTTACTACCTAAATAATCAAATTTTAACTTTAGCACTACATTTGTTCATTAGGAAGTCTTATATTTTTCCTTGTCTGCAACGATTTGAAAATCTGAAGCAATCAGGAGAATTTTAGTAGAACAAGTCATTAGTTTTCTGTTTTAAATTAAAAAAAAACAGTTTTTAATTTTCAGAGTATTAATTTCTAAATATATGGACATCATTTCCATGAAATATTTACAATATTTTCTTTTTTTTTCCTACTTCAAGCAATTAAGGAAAATAATAAAATTTGAAAAAAAACATTTAAAAGCGCTTGCCAATGATTCTGTTTAAATGTTCCCAAAATCTAAGCAACACATTTTTATTAGCTAATTATTCCAGAACAAAATGTGTTCACAATTCGGGTTAAATTTGACATTTTCAAACTCCGTTTTTAGTTTTATTGGTGTAGTCCAATCTTATTCAAATCAAATGTATTATTCGTGCAAAAATAACAAGAAGAAAACACTCACTTACGTTGAGTCCTTTACAATCTCCGTAACTTTGTAGAGATGAGCAAAAGAAGAAGTATCTTTTTTTTTTTTTTTAATAAGCCTGATATAAATCAACCATTGCAACCAGAATATTTAGAAAGAGCTATGGTGCCCCCAAAATTATTTTGACTTGTTAATAGTTTTTCAGTGTCCATAATCTTTTAGCCTGCTGTTATCTTTGCTTTTACTAGTTTGAGTACATTCATTTCCAGGCCGGTTTAAATTGGATACTAAAATTAATGTATTGTCAATTTGCTCTTATAGCAAAATAAAATTAAAGTAGGAAACATAGATGTGGCGGAACGATAATATGGTTTTAAAGATGCCTTTCTATGCTAAAAGTACACATTGTCACTAGCCAAGTAAACTTAATGACACTCACAAAACAGCATTGGTGAAGGCCGTTAACAAGATGTTCTCTTTAAAATTTAGATTGTTGTTCAAAAAGAAATTATATTATTGAATTTAACTGGCTGAATGCACACCTATTACTTTTTGAGGCATTTTAGATAAGGCAAATGCAAGAACAAGACATAATATCACCAATTAGTATTGCCCACATGCTCAAGCGCTTGTTTCCTTGATATTTAAGTTTAATATTCTTAGGATAAAAACTAGAAAATCTTAAAACAACAATATCATGTTTAAGCATGAATTTAATTTAACTGTAAAGGAATCAGTATGCAAGCAGTAACAGGTCCAAAAATTTATGATGTCTCATTTTTCATTCTAGGAAACATTACACTCAGGCTATCTGTCGAGAGGACTTCTTCCTCATGCCAGATACCTCTGTGCAGAGTAACCTGTAGCCATGACTTGCTTTTAGTGTATATCACTACTCATTTGGTCTGTATTGTTGTTCTGAATTACTGAACTGCTACCTCGCAAAGAACAATAAAAGTTATATAACAAGAGGAAGCAAGAAGCCCCTTTCTTCTTTTAAAATCTCAGGGCACTACTAATAACACATTATTTTAATAGCACATGGTAATTACTATTTGTACGTTATAATTGGTTTTAAATTTAGGCTTTTCAAACTTCAACAGCATTAAAGAGCATTATAAAACTATTTACATATCTGACAACTATAAGGTTTTCCATTCAACTTTTTTTGAGTTACAGACATCTCTGTATTATTGCATTTCTAGAGTGCCCAACTAGGGAACTGTTAAAAGGGTTTAGGTTACAGCAGGGGTGAGTGTTGAGCTGCCCTGCTGGATAGAATACGCTTCTTTGAGGAGTCCCAGTTTTGGCATCAGTAGTGCACTAAAGATCTTGCATTGTCAGTAAATCTGTGGGCAGACAAGACCCTGGAAGCGTGGTTTCACACAGCAGCTCAATACCCACCTACAATTATCAACAGGGAGCGAAGCTCACACTCTAGCTGTGATAACATGCTTTTGTTTAGCAGCTCAGCTACTCATCTTATTTTTCTTTTCTGGTTTAGGAGGAGCTGGCAATGAACAGCCTCTCTCTAGTTTCAAAACCATTTATGTTTGAATGCTGCAGTGCATTGTACGCTCTTTTTTAAATTCAGATTTGCTCAAGTTAATTCATTTAACTATAGAGAATCATCTTCCTCTGCAGATTACTGGAAGAGGTCATTTCTTCCACATCAGACATTTTAATCATTGTGATAGAGACTGTCTCCAGTGCTCGCTGCTGAGAAAGTGTCATTTTCCTATCTTTAAGTCTTTGTTACTTTAAGAGACTATTGTCACAGTCTTTTTATGGCTGGATTTTTTTTTTTTTTTTTTTTTTACTTCTTGCAGAAAATCACTGTTCTTTCTTTGGTTCTTCACAAAATATTACACACAAGCAGTTACTTCTATACATTGAAGTATAGAAGTTATAGTACAATATGTAACAAGGAAAGATACATGTTTTTAAATGTAGTGAAGCTGGAGTCATTTTCTTGTCATTTTGAAATCATAGGCAAATCAGTTTAAACCTTTTCTACCAACTGAGGCAGAAAAGCATAAATCTGAATGGACGGTTGTTGTGATATGAATAAGAAGAATCAGTGATGCTGGGAAGAAATATTTCTTACTACGGATATTAAAAGTCTTAATTTAAGTTAAAAAATGCCAATGCATTTCAAGTTTATTTTTCATCTTTCATTTTCCCTTAAGCCCAGTATTTTTAACAGTAAGCGTACCTGTAGTGATAAATCAATATTACATATGAAAATGAAATCAAATATTTAATCATATATGATGCCTAAACTACATATAAAACTTTTCATTGTCTTTGATTAACACAGATGGATTCAAACCAAAATAGGCAAAAGAACATCTACAAAGATAAGGAAGACAAGGGTGACCCTATTTTATGATAGAAAATTAAAATGGGTGTATCTGAAGCACTATGCTAGCGTGCTGTAGTAACTAATATTCTCCCCCATTAGCACTGAATGAGCTGCTATTTCTAAATGAAACAACATATGTGGTTTTCAGTAGCACTGCAATCATTTTAATCAGGCCGGGAAGAGCTAGGAAAATTATCCTGGGTATTGCTCTATACTATGTGTCTTTTGGCCCCAGAGCTAGTTGGTTTGATGGAAGTCCAGGGATCTGCACTGCACTGCATTTTGTGATGTAGGCATGCCCCAGCAGAATTTGACTTATTTGTTCCAGCAAAACGGAGGTCAAGAGGGATATGATTACTTGCTATAAATATATGAGGGAGATGAATGCCAAAGAAGGAAAAATACTGTTTAAGCTAAAGGACAATGTTGGCACAAGAACAAACGAATTTAAATAACCCTGAATAAATTTAAGCTCAAAATCAAAATAAGGTTTGCAGCTATGAGAGATCTAAGGTCTCAATTAGCTCTTCAAAAGCTGCAATAGGCACAAAGTATGCTAACTAGCTTTAAGATGGAGCACATTCCCTTTATGGACAGGATTGTTTTATGCAGTTGCCTGATATAGCAGGAAGGAGATAAGCTCCAGAGGACTTCTCCAATTCTCATGTCCCCCCAGAAAATGACAAATCAGAACCAGATTGACCAAACCCAAATTCGAGAATCGAGCAGAATCTTTTAAAATAGTGATCTTGTTCTTGTAGCTCATTGTACTGTCAGTGGAGAGAAGCAATTGTGTGGAAACCTACCCTGTTCACCGAAAATCTGTGTTGCCCTAAGTGACTCTCTTTCTTTGCCAATCACGTATATAGCCTAGAGAGATTGTATTCTTAAATTAAGTGACTAAATTTATATTGGATTAAGGATTCTTGTGGGCTGTTACCATCACCTGTTAGAATGACCATTATTATAGTGTGTTCTCATTTTCTCTAGTGTGTTCTCATTTTCTCTAGCTCTCAGTTATTTCTTGATATACTTTCAGACTGCAAAGTTTTGAGAAAGAGTTTTTGTTCAGAATTTGTCATGGCTTTGAGCCTTACTGCAATGAAGATAATCCCTAGTAACTAAACAATGGTAATGCATAGAGTGAAATTTAAATCATTACAGAAAGTGACTTTTAACCAGCAAATAACGGTTTAGTATTTTTAGCTCAGTATGTTTTTCCTCATGTGGTACCTTGTGGAATAAGTTAAAACTAATATTTAAGAAGATGTCAATATATTCCTATTTCAATAACAAACACAAAAGACAACTTTCATGAAGCCTAAGTAGTCCTTAGAGTATAGCACACAGTACTGGAAGCATGACAAACATTTTAAGATACCTATATTACCATAGTTGAAAAGAAAACCTTTAGGATGAAAAAATCTGATACAGCAGCAATTACTGATGCAAGACTATAGCTAATGTCTGATTCTTCCCAAAGTCAGAGCAAGATTTTGTGACTAAGATCAGATATATAGGAAATAAATAATAATGATAAAACTGTTGGATATGGAAATACTTCAAATTGTGAACATTTAGTCTCCAATTAAAATTTTGAGAGGAAAATTTTAAACTAGAATAACATTAAGTTTATTAAAACAGAAACATCAGCTCAGAGTTTGGCACAGTTGCTTGTTCAACTGGAAAGAGATGATAAACAGGCTAGCAGTCATAAGCAAATGCCAAATTATGAGTAAGGTGTTTCTGTTTTGTATATGCTCTAGTGATGAAAGAAGGTACCATTTTCTTAAGCTTGCTTGCTATTAAAACAACCATTTATCACAGTAAGTCAGCAATGCATTAGCATTTACCAGCTTGTTTGCACATTTGCACTTCCTGGCATCCTTCTGCAACCTATATTCCTCTCTAAAAATAGCACTTGTTTACATAGGACTTCAGCTTCTTTAGACAGCAGCTCTTGAGGAGGAGAATCACAAAATCCTTCCTCCTAAAACGCTGAGCAATGGTAAAGACACTTCACAGCTTTTATTGCGCTGTGGTTCTTTTGGTGAGGAATTTAGTAGCCCTGCAGGATCTGACCGCAGTGTTTGCCTTACCTGTGTAGGACTCCCGCTGATGTCACTCTGCATTTGTCCAGCAACAAAGTCTTGTTTCCTAATTCAGATCAAAGAACTACATCTGGTTTTGAGCTACCACACTACTCACCCTAGCTAATCAAGAACACTAACACCACCACAGAAAGACCACGTCTGGAGAACGGTGGCACTGTTAAAGTGTTTGCTAAGTAGCTGGTGGTAAATGCAGATCTGTATTTCCATGGATCTGGGTTGCACATAAGATCAGATACCACGTTTCAGACCTTTTAAGTTGCTCTAAGAGGAATGCAAATGCTAGTCTGGTCCTGCCCAGAATCAGGCCCATGGGGATATGTATATTGTCTCAAACGGGAAAATATATCAGGATTTCAAATGACACACTCTACCTGAGTTTTTTACTAATTTCTTTAACCACAGTAATACAGTATCATCTGGCCATGCTCCAGTAATATTGGTAATAGCTATAGGTGAAGATTTCCCTAGCCTTCCCCCAAAAGAGACTCATTTCCTTATTACTACAGAACGAAAAGTTTATAAAACCTCTGGGAGAAAAAAAATTCTTCTTTTATCCAAATGAATCTTCCATCTACGTGAACATATGGTACCCTTTTAAAATAATAATTAACCTACCATTAAGCAGGAGGAAAAGAACAGGCTCAGAGTATCACTGCTTTAAGAAACAGAAACAACAGATCTTGGAACTGATTTTGCAAGTCTCCAAAATATGAAATATAATTAGCCAGTGAGAATTTGAGTTCCATATATTATTAAACCTTGAGGCTGAAAATTAATTATTACTATCAAGTTTAATTTGAATCTAGGGGAAAAAGAAGGTGAACTATAATCTAAGGCATTCAAATAAATGTGCACTTCTTAAGATACTTTTGCAAATCACCATGAAGGCTTTCTTGCTGTCATTACCTGTGCAGATAAAATACATTGACAACTATTCAAAATGTATATATTTTTTCATGAAAATAACTATATTGACACATGTGATACAATTTTAGTATAAAAAGACCATATTTTAGATTCACAGAAAGGTAAACTGAGGCACTAAAAGGTTTATTGAATTTTCTGCTCTAACAAATCAAATCCGAGGTGGCTGTTTTCAGAGCAGCTGAGCCCAGAGGCTCTACTTGCCTTCCACCACTGGAAGGTAGAAGACTAAATTCTAGCAGAATTCATTCTGTATTGTGGTTGCTAAGCTTTGAGATTTAATTTAGAAGCTTGCTGCTATATTCCTTTTCCAGCTGTCTCCCTCTGTCACCTAATAACATGGGTGTATGTAGGAATCTACCTTTTCATATAAATTCTTTCCGAAGATACACACAGTATATTTGCAAAAGTATAAAGACTCTTAGATATTCATATAAAATTCTAACAACGTTTAGCTTTTGTCTTGTGTGTTTAATCCATACACATCAGGTGGGCAGGCATAGGGGAGTATTTATAGCTCTGTTATGCAAAAAATACTACTGAGCCAAAGTTATTTGTTCATAAGTATACAGACCCTTTTTGGGGGGTCTAAGAAGCCACGGTACCTCATTCTTGTTCAAGGACTCTGCTCACCACTTTTCCTTAAGAAAGAACAACACATATCAGAATTTTTGCTGTACTCTTTTTTTTTTTTTTTAATGAACACTCAAAATATTTTAAATTTGCGGCACTTAAGTTCTCCCTAATATTTATGATGCCCCCACAGGAAAGACAGAAGATTGAAGTTAGGCATTTTCTCCATTCTACTTACTGTCATCTTCCATCTACCTTTAGGTATTTTAGGAAGGAAATAGAATCAGCTTCCACATCTGATCCCTCTCTTGCTCTCAGTATACCTGAGACAGTATGTGCTAAGGCTGTCTACAAGGCTAAAACTTGGGAGTTACAAGGCGGACATTTATGCCCAGACACTCATTAGGAGCCACACTTGAAGCCACTTCTACAACTAAAGCAAATCTGAATATCTAAGTCTAGACTGAACACAATATTTAAATATTTTAGGGCATATTAGTTTAAAAGATCACAGAGTTTATATATTTGAAACTTCATAGCGAGTATACCCACTTTCCAAATGTATATTTCCATTTTCCAAAGGGAAATCATGCTTGACCAATCTGCTAGCCTTCTATGATGGGATGAGTGGCTGGGGAGATGAGGGCAGAGCAGTGGATGTTGTCTCCCTGGACTTCAGCAAGGCTTTGGACACTGTCTCCCATCACATCCTCATAGGGAAGCTCAGGAAGTGTGGGCTAGATGAGTGGACGGTGAGGTGGGTTGAGAACTGGCTGGATGGCAGAGCTCAGAGGGTTGTGGTCAGTGGTGCAGAGTCAAGTTGGAGGCCTGTAGCTAGTGGTGTCCGCCAGGGGTCAGTGCTGGGTCCAGTCTTGTTCCATGTATTCATCAAAGACCTGGTTGAAGGGACAGAGTGCACCCTCAACAAGTTTGCTGATGATATTAATCTGGGGGGAGTGGCTGACACACCAGAAGACTGTGCTGCCCTTCAGAGGGACCTGGAGAGGCTGGAGAGGTGGGCGGAGAGGAACCTCCTGAAGTTCCACAAAGGCAAGTGCAAGGTCCTGCACCTAGGGAGGAATAATGCCATGCACCAGGACAGGCTGGGGGTTGACCTGCTGGAAGGCAGCTCTGCCGAGAAGGACCTGGGAGTCCTGGTGGACACCAAGTTAAGCATGAGGCAGCAGTGTGCCCTTGTGGCCAAGAAGATCAATGGTATCCTGGGCTGCAGGAGCAAGAGTGTTGCCAGCAGGTGGAGGGAGGTGATCCTGCCCCTCTCCTCAGTCCTGGGGAGGCCTCCCCTGGAGGACTGTGTCCAGTTCTGGGCTCCCCAATACAAGAGAGACATGGCACTCCTGGAGAGAGTCCAGTGGAGGGCTACCAAGATGATGAGGGGGCTGGAGCATCTCTCCTATGAGGAAAGGCTGAGGGAGCTGGGCCTGTTGAGCCCAGAGAAGAGAAGACTGAGAGGGGATCTCATCAATGTGTACAAGTACCTGAAGGGAGGGTGTCAAGAGGATGGGGCCAGCCTCTTCTCCGTGGTGCCCAGTGACAGGCCAGGAGGCAACGGGCACAAACTGAAACGCAGGAAGTTCCATCTGAACATGAGGAGAAACTTCTTCCCTGTGAGGGTGGCAGAGCACTGGAAGATGTTGCCCAGAGAGGCTGTGGAGTCTCCTTCGCTGGAGACATTCAAAACCCGCCTGGATGTGATCCTGGGCAATATGCTGTAGAGGACCCAGCTTGAGGAGGGAGGTTGGACTAGATGATCTCCAGAGGTCCCTTCCAGTCTAAACCATTCTGTGATTCTGTGAATAAGCCATTATTGATCTTTCTTAAAAGAGGAAGGGGAAAATATTTTTAATTTAGCATGGAAAAATGGTCCTGGGCCTGGACTGTTTGCTGTTTATGAAATCTTTAATACCTTTATCCAGACTATAATGCTTTTTACCAGACCATTGGGCCTAAAGGTAAATACCCCATGAGAAAGTTATTTCTAGGCTAATATTATGTTTCATTATCTTTTTATCCGCAGGGAGAAAATGAGTGCCGGACAACATGACAATGCTATGTTCAGTTTATTAAGCAGAGTAAGTGAGGGATAGACTGTATCAGCAAAAGCTTTTCACCTGCACGCACACACACCCATGCACACAGGACCCATCTTCATTAACATTCCAGTGAGTCGGTACAGTCAAGCCCTGCGAAACGTGATACTGCCTCCGATCACTATCTGTGTGGTGATCTTGGGTAGTAAGAGTGCAACATCATCCAGTGTTGATGATGGTGCCATTCAACTTGGCTTGATGGAGCTGGCCTCAATGCAAAACGATTCCACCTCGTTTCGTCCTGTTTCTACAGCACCCTGTATTTGTGCAACAGTGCTTGCCACAATCTCCACTACTGGAACATCTTACTATCAAGTTATACTTTCCCAGCAGTTTCAGATTTTGCTCTCCTGTCGCCATCTCCTAGGCCAAGGCTCAAGAACTCAGTTCTTGTTTGCATGGTCCTGTTGGTCGTGCCTCACCACCCTCAGCCCATTTGAACTGTTCTTAGCTCCTGCCCAAGGTGAAGCCATGCTATTCCTATGTCACGTTAACTCCAAAGATCTAAGTTGAAGTAAATGCAGATAGACATCCCAATTTCTATTAGTGAATGGATGGCTAAATATTTTCTTTAAATGGAGATAGTTAATTTTTATTTTATAGACTGAATTAACCACTTTCTTCCTATGGGCAACAACCATGAAACATCCATGAAGAATCAATGAGAGAAGAAATCTTTGTACAATTCACACAGCTAAGAGTTATCAAAGACTCTAAGAAAGATCCTGTTACTCCCTTGTCTAGCCCGGTCTAAGCCAGCACTGCTGCCTCAATTTTTCCTATGCTTGGAAGTCCAGCAGCCTTCCTGACTGCGTGATCCTTATTGGGCACATGGCATAATCTTGTCAGGGGAACCACACCTGAATTCCTTGAGCTGCAGAGGGCTTGGGCTGAGCACATGCTTTCCAGTCTCTTTGATGTTATTTCAGCAGGCAAAAAGAAAACTGATAGACAACCAAAAGACAAGAAATATTAAGTATCTGGTCATCTGTCCCTTCTGTAGTCTGATCCTAAGTCTTCCTTCTGCTATTCTGGTTCTGTTATCTTTGCTGGAATTTCTCATAGGAAGGTAAAGAGCATGAGAGAGTCCCAAATCCATTCTCCATGTTCCTTTGGACAGGTTTTTATCTCATTTACACCCAGTTCTGGTTTAGCATGGAACCACAACTTTAATAACTGATTAGTTTATTTTTACTGGACAGATATTTATTTATAGTAACAGGCTTGCACTGCATGAACTACACACTTTTATGACACAAGTTATTTATTGCACCCCCAGGATACTGAAAGGAAGATCCTGCATTGCTCCAGTGCATTTGTGAACAAGGCAGAAACAGGCAATTAGCACAATAGCCACAATAAATTTAAGCAGCCTGGTCCCACTTCAGCCAAAGGAGAAGGGTGGGCTATCTCATCTCCTCTGCAAAGAACAGTGTACTCAGATAGCGAAAGAGAAGTCCAAAATAGGCTTACAACTGCACAGCGTAGACCAGTCTCTTGAGCCTTCATTTCATCTCACCTAAATTTAGGCATGTAGGAAGATGCCTAAGCTAGGAACATAATCCTGTAAGTCTGTCTTATGGAAAGAGAAAAATCTTGCTAGAAACTTGTATGTATCTTCTGGATAGATTTTTATTCCTCTGGCTTAGCCTCAGAGGGATTATAAAGGCACTGCACTCTTACCTTAGATCTGAAGAGTTGTTCTCCCATTCTCCAAAGTTTTCTTATTAGACCCCTCCCTCACATGATACGCTGTGGCCATGCAACCTCCTGATACATCACTTCTTTTCTTTTAAGAACACAAGCGTGACTGGGATGAATCTGGGACTGGGTGTACAGCATTCTGCATAGGAGTTTCAGTTGTTAAAGGTTCCATGGATTTTGTTTTCTTTGTCTTACTAGCCCAGAAAAGGATTTCTTTGAAGCTGTGCATTCAGTAAAGTGGAATGTTTTTATCTTCACTATTTAAATTGTTACAGTTTTGAACAGAAAACAATAGTAATGCTAAAAAGCATACTCATACTACAGTTACTTCAGCTGGCTAGTAACAGTTAATTCTAGGACACACTGATTTATCCCATGCCCCCTTTGCTGTGGGACCATCTCAGACAAGGCTTAGTTAACAAAAGAAGGAGATCTCGTTGCAAACTCAGTCTCACACTTTTGTAAAATCAGAACTTACAGGCTGGCAAAAAATCACAGCTACAATCTGAATGAGTATAAAAATGAACATCACTTTCTGTACAGTGTTTTGAATACTCCTTTGAAATCTGATGGCTGATTGATAGCATATTTATTTTTTTTTTAAGAACATAAATTGATTATCCATAAATGAAACAAAAAAAGAGAAGACTAAACATGACATTGTTCTGAGCCCACTAAGAAGTGTTTTAAGCGTAAATAGGATGAAACACTATTATATTAGCACCCTGCTGCCCTTTTGGAACCATTGGCAAAATTTTCACTGATTGTTATAACACCTACATCAAGCCTTGATATTCATATTCTAAAGCTTTACTGGTGTTCCTGGCTTTTAACACCAAGCATCAGATTTTCAATAGGCAAAGGTGGATTGACAAGATAATTATGGGAGATACAAAACTAAATATATAAATAGTAAATCAAAAGCATACTCGTTTACTTGGCACATTTCCATAATGCTGGAGAAAATTTTTGTTTGAACTACTTGAGACTTCAAATCATGAAACGTGTGATATTGAAAATATCCATCTTTTTGAACATTGAATCTCATTCAAACATGTTTTTGTGAAAAAAAAAATAAGTGCATCAAAGAAAATGTATTCAGCCAGCAGAAATTTTTGCAGTACTCTGAACACCATCTTTCACGTTTAGTAAGACCACTTCTGCTTTTACCAGTACTACACTGATTCCCTTGATGGCCTAAAGGTGCAAGTTCCCCTGCCAGTTGCACACTTGACTGTCATGGCAGAAGCATGTATGTGAAACAGCTTCTGGCCATTACTTATATTTCTGGGAACATGATTTCTATGCTGTTAGCCCATTCATTTCACAGTGAGGAAGCAAGTAGCTGTGATACTGTGTATAAATAAGCTGTAGAGCTTTCTCCAGATTTTACCCTCAAAAGGGAGGTGTAAACATTAGATATATTTGTTTTAAAAGTCTGGCTTTCTGTTGCTTATTCCCATACATATATGTATCTGTGTTTTGAGCAGCTATCATGGGAATAACAAGTAGTGAATAGTCACAATATCCCAGGAGAGCGCAGAGTATATTTCTCCTCACAGTTTCATATAGACTTCCTTTTTCAACTGCTCGACAGTGAGTGAAGAAAAAGTAATTTCTGACACTTTCATAAAAGTTTCAATACATTTCTCTCACAGACAATTATCTCTGCTTCTTGTAACCGGGGAGGGTCTCTACATTCAGCTGTTCTTCCAAGAACTCGCTTTCCTTTGTGAAATTCTTCCTTGTGGTTCAGAAGCAACTCAATGGCAGCATTAATGTTTCCAGGCACTGGCATTTTTAATAGGGATAGCTCTGATGTTAGGTGATGAAGGAAGGCTTTTTTTAATTCTTTTTTTTTATTATTCCTCACTGTGCAGTGGCATTATACAGAAATACAAAATCATGCTAAGAAAGTGGAAAGACCAGTGAACTATTCTGAATAGAAAGGTTTGTATTTAAACTGAGTTAGAAAATACCTTCCTCCCAAAAGAAAAAAAGTAGAGTTATTGGTGAGGAAATTAAAGATTTGGATTCTCAAATGCCTTGGAGTTGCTGAAGTCTAGATGCTTCCTTATGTCATTCCCTCTGCAGGCCAGGCTACGAAGTCACTCTGCATTGTCCACTGTGAGTTGTGTTCTCCCCTTTTGGATAAGGTGAAGTGGAGCATCTGGAGGTCGCATAGCCACAGTGTATCGCCTGAGTAAGGAGTATAGTAAGGAAACATTAGACTTAAGAGAACGGGAGAACAACACACCTAAGTTGTAAGACGTTTCAGGATTAATTTCCTTTTTTGCTTTTTGAGATGTTCTGAGTGGGGTTTATTTTATCAAATGCACATATAAGCAATGTAATTCTACGACTGAGCGAGCCATATCCTACCTTTAATTGAATAATGGGGAAAAACAAGTATTTCTAAGATGCAGTTCATCTCTTTCTAAAGTAGATAAAATTTACATCTAAAATGTCTAGAATTTATTAAAAAGGAAGCCAAAGATGATTAACTTAGATCAGCACATCTGTGCTACAAACTTTTAAAACTAAGTGAGATGAATCCCACTTTACATTTTTTTGGAAACTTTATATTCCTAAGTTTTTCAAGGAAAAAGAGAGTTTTCAAGAATGCATTTTGTTTTAGTCAAAATTCTAATTTCTAATACATAAAAAAGCTTTTATGAAGAGCTGTGGGCCAGCTGTAATTGGCACATGAAATCTGTTCTGAAAGATGTTTTTAAATACATTTGTAGTTTTTGATTAGCTAATCTTGGAATAGAAATAAGCTCACTTTCAAAAGTTTATTGACTTGCCAGAGCCAACCAAATTAAGTTGTAGTAGGAACTGTTTTTGGACTGTGAAGCCAGTAGATAAAACAGAGAATACATAGTTGGAGTTAATCTGTGGCACAAGAGCATGCTATTTTTTATAGTCACAGACAAGATTAGCACTGTGCTGTATATCTGCAGACAAATCAAAATTACATTTTCTATAGCATAATATTCAAGGGGGAAAAAAAGCATTTTATTCCGATTGAATTTTTTTTCCCTGATTCAAAGATGAAAGGGAAGTGAAATTAAATAAACTAAAATTAAGGTTGCACGTTAGAAAAGTGAGGTCCAGAAGATGGAACGATTTCAAAATGGAATGCTGAAACCTCCATTTAAAAACTCAATAGACTGAACAGAGCACCAGAAAATGCATCAGCAGTGCTGAATCTCTGAATGCTAAGATCACATATCTTTAACTGATCATTTTTATGTTGACTCTCTAAGGATCCATTGTTTTTCAGTATATTTCAGTTGTTGATTGATATCCTCTAAGACAAAATTGTCTTATTCTACAGGTTTGTTCCTTACATAGTACAGTACTATTTGATGCAGATACTGGCTGTGAAGCTACCTAGATGGCCTTTACTGTGTGTCCATTTTCTGCAGTGGATAGATTGAACTGTAAATGTCCCAGTTCCCTATTCACAGATGCCTGCCTTTCCGCAAAGTTGTCTTAGCTATCTCTGGTCCTTTTGTGTTTTGCTGGGTATGTTTTCTACAAATCCTCTTGAGCTCTAAAAATAGTTTACCACACTTTAAAAAAAATGAGTTAAATTAAATGGTGTATGAGCTTCCCACTGTGCTATGACATTTTGTTGGGATTTTTCCCTATCTCTAGATAGTGGTAGTACACTGGAAATTTGCAGGCATAAGGGCCCTTTCTGGCACTAAGTGAGCTTTTGAAACTGTCACCTAATGTCAGAGACCCCGGATTTTCAGTCACTAACTTGTGCTGTTTCTATTTTGTCCTACTCATAGACTTAAAAAATGTTCAACTTAATTGTATCTTCATTATTATCTTTATAATATGAATATGTTTGCATCTATAAATCAGTTTCACTTTTTGCAATTGAGATGAAACTTTTCCTTTTGTTTTAAAATAAGGCACCAGTTTAGCTCCCATTGCAATCAATGTCAAAAATCTTATTGTTTTTACAAAGAAGTGAGTTCCTAAATATCTAATTTCTTGTTAAGCTACAGTAAGGCTGCCCTTGTAGTGTGGACCGAAAACTTGGATTTAACTAATCTCTCTTTCAATGTCTTCTTCTACCGTAATCATCTTAATTTCCTTTATAGTCAGTAGACAGGTATAAACATTCATAGCTCACAGCAATGACCTAATTTAGATTCTGATTTAGAAGAATGAATTCCAGTTAAGAATTGTCTATCTCTCTCCTTCAGGTCACTGTCAGTTCACTAAGACAACCGAAGTGATTAGCTGAGATGCAGGTATCGATGCTGTAGTCCCCCACAGTCAATTTAATTGCCTAAACGTAGGAATCTAGCGTCAAATGAGGTGCTCTAGGGTATTCACCTGGCATCTAGCTGCCGGTTCAGAATGGCGCAAATCTCCTTAACTTTGTCATATGTCAGCCCCACGCAAATGTCTCAAGTCCTCTGTGATGTCTCAGGGGCGCTAAATGACTGTGCTAAGTAGATAAATCACACTCCTGCATTCAGAATCTCACCCCTAAAATCATATTAGATGATATTACCCATAAGGTGGGACTCAGCTCCAGATAAAGACATCTAGTTGTCTACAGATAGCTGTGTATGAACTAGTCTAAACTTACGTACTAAGATGAAGCTGGTATAGCACTGCAATGACTGGAAGTGGGGGTTCAACTCACCTTGAAGTAGACATTTGGGCTCAGATAAGTTGCCTTAATATATATAAAAATATATATATATATGGAACAATTTGAGATACCTTAGAGAATTTTACTTGACTTTCAGAAGCTAATCCAGAAGGGCCTGCGTCTCCTGTGCCAGGCCTGCCATCCCTGTGCGGGTGTTCTGGATAGTCTATCAAGCCCAGAGTGTCCTCACTAGAAGATAGTGTAGTATAGCTGGTTTTCTGTGAATTTACAGAGTACATCATTTCATGGTGTCTTTTTAAGGGAGAAAACCTTTAAATTCCGTAGTAATTTGTACATTCAAAGTTAGATGTTATTCTAAGCTTTCATTTCTGATGCGTGTGCCTATGCTATATAATTTAATGGTCTGCCCATTTACCCTGTTTTTTCCTCTTTTCAAATGTCTTTTTGCATACTACTATGCTCTCAGTGCAGGCAGGTTAATGCGAGATTGTTGAATTTGTTTTAGTTTGCCTTCTAGCTGGTCTGTATTTCATTCTCCAGGAATATTTATTAGTTACCTTCAGATGTGAGGTCTCAAATAGAAGGTAACACCAGAATTTTGTCCGTGTTACTCAAAAATGCCATATTTATTTAGCAGCTGGCAATTTGCTACAACTTGTTGTTCTTCAGAACAAGGTATGAAACTTAGCAAGGATGTTGTTTTCTCTTTTGGGGCACCGTTCCTGGTCACGTTATGAGCATGAGGTGAATGAGGTGTAGCTGCTTCATTCAGTAGCAGCAGAATCACAGCATAAATGTTGTCTGTGCTTGACGCCCAGTTTTACATCATTATAGTTTGCCTGCTAGAACTGGTATATAAATGAAATGAAACAAAATGAAATGAAGTCATGGCCTAACCATGATCGGAATACTATATATACCACTATACCACTATACCACTATATGCTGTATATACCACTACTATATGGTAGTGTAGCAAGATTGCTGCTGATTCATTTCTTATGCCATTGTAAAACAGGTTTCACATCCATGCCAACTCATTGTAAAGTTAGAATGAAGCCTTATAACTCCTTTCTCAAATATGATTGATCATGTATGACCTTACCAGGTCCAAGGTCATTGACTCACAGCCTGACAGTAGGCACACATTTGCTGTCAAGCACAGCCATTGTCAGCTGACTATGAATCAAAGTATTGCCTCCATCGTACTAAATTACTTGCAAATCTCAAAACAGACGTGTAGGTGAAAAAATTCTAAAGCTTGTTGGAAATCAACTAGGACAACTAGCACTAAACACAAAGCCTTGGATTGATACACTATTTTGACTGAAGTTTCTGCAGAACAGCGCGTTCCCCACTGTGCAAATTTATTACTCCCAGCCTTTGGGATTTGTTTGTTTCCCTTGCAGTTTATGCTGCTGGCTCTTCTTTGGCTATGCCATCTGTTGTTCTTTTTTCTTTCTTACTGTTTCTTTTTCTCAGTGTCCTCCGTTACAAGCTACATTAACTGCTGTTTGTCTCAAAGGGTATTTGGGATCTTTTAGTTGTGCTGGGCAATACCGTCAAGCCCCAGTGCTGGAGAACCATGACTTCCTTCTCACTTCCTCCAAAAAGTATGAAATTTCTTTAAATTATACATTCTTTTACAGCCTTCTGGAAGGCTTCATCTTGTACGTTAGGCACTTGTGTGTTTATTTGGCTCGAATGACATATATATATTTCTTCTTTCTCCTCCAAGGTCAACTTTTCCTCTCTCACTATTGATAGCTCTTTCAACAGTAGGAGTCTTGTGATAGTTTGTATTTTTGCTAGTTCCCAATTCCTCATATCATCTAAACTCAAGTGAATTCTCAGTTTTCAGTTTGAGGTACGTGTCTAGATCTTTTGTTTGCAGAGATAATGTGGAAATCTTGTCACGTATACACCTAGAATGAACATGGACTCAAACACTAATGCAAAAATTGGCACACAAGTATTTCTTAAATCTCATAATTTTTAAAAACATTTCAGTACTGAATCATTTTTAACATGTGGTAAAGTTTTTTCATCTATGCATTCCCCTATGTCTCTGCTTCAGGTAAAAGAAAAATCTTTCTTGCATGAGAGTTCCTAGGTGTAAACATTTAAGACATGTTGCAGTAAAACTGGAGGATGTAGATCTTTTGAATCTGAATTGGCATTGCACTATGCGTATTCTATATTTAGCCTGAAATAGTTTGCTTTGCAAAGCAAGTCACAGCCATTTTAAACCTTTGTGAGTGCACGGAGCGCTGGAACGCTGCGTGTTATCTCAGCCACGTGGTTATGTGCATTTACATTCTATTGTTTTGATTCTCGTGTGTGCTTTGCAGCTTATATCCCCTGCACACAGCTTTGTTTACCTCTATGCAGGTGACTCCACGAGTCGTGGTTTAAATAATTGGGAGAACACACAAAGCTGTTCTAATAAGAAGGCAGTGAGTGGAGTAGCACTCATTTTGTGCATAGCTGCATAATAATAAATTTATGTAACAACCAACTACTCTGTAATTTTCCAGAATATCACATTTGGTTGCTTTCTTGCTCACAAGGTATAATTTCATACTGAAACCTCAGTATTCAGTCAGAGAACTCTTACCACAAAAAGCCTGGCTCATTCATTCTTGCACTTCATATAGTAGCACAAATACCAATGGATAAATTGCAAAAGATTTGCATGTGGGCTGCAGTAGAAGTGGAAAGAAAGGATGGAACACTGACTTTGGACTACTTATTTCTAGTGTCTTATTCCGTCTTGTGGGTTGATTTTAATGATTGTTTGATTCCTTCTCATTGCAGAGAAGTAGGCTGGTGTACTTGAAATGGCACTTTTAAGATGTCACAAAACATATACGTGGAAATGAGTTCCCTCAGGGGACAAGGAGGCAGATGCATTAGTGTAAGTATTTAAAAAACAGATCAGCTTACCAAGTCAAACTAGTTGCACTCTCTGTATAATGTAATCTGTGCTGCATTGTAAATTGTTATCTTCTACCTTTTGAAAATGGCAAGCAGCTGATAAGGGCCTCCGAGGAATTTGCCATCCCTCTGCCTATCCATCTGTCCTACCTTCCCTGGCTTTTGGAGAAACAGCTGTCTTTAAACATTATACAGTAACTACATGCCAAAGGAATGCACGTAGTACTGAAACTAGTATTGTCTTGTGCATCCTAACGGTGATTAATCTTTTAAAAGGTTTTAAGAGGTGCATTCATTTATTCAATAGGCTGAACAATAAACATGAACTGCAGAATACAGATTACTTCCTATCGTTTCAGTTAAGTAGCTAGTACCTCCCTATGGAAAAACAAAATATTTATCCCATAGTTTGTGTTAGCGTCAGATAGAATAACATACAGCATTCATATTGAAGAGATAATAGTAATGTTGAACTGTTTCGAGCAGACACAAATAGTGAATACAATTCAAGGCTCAACAATTTATTTCAACGAGAAAATCAAATTTTTACAAAGTAACCCCACAGCCCTCTTAATATGCTATGTCACAGAAATATATACTATTTACATGCTATTATTATTTTATCAGTGTTTTTCAATCATGTGATTTTTACCGGTGACAGGAGCTATGAAATGCTAAAGAAAGTGGAGTACATAATGACACAAAATATGATATATACCATCACCTGGATGGGATTCATCCTATTTAAGGGTGCAAGTCAGCTGAGTAACTTTAGTGAGTTGGGGGTTTTATGGACACTCAAGGGTACCTCCCATTACAGCCTCCAGTCACCACTACAGAATGGCACAAACCTCCCACTGGCCCTGTGTCATACTTGTGAGCCTTGAGTAGATTTTTAGGTACCCTAAGGCACCTTAAGTCGCACTAGAGAGCTAAATTTAAGCATATGAGCACTGATCTGGATGTCCATCGTAAAGATAGCTACACTTGAGCTAGTCATCATTTTAGTACTCATGAAGAAAAGTAAGTGATTTTAGGGCATAGTTTACATAATTATGCTGTGTATGAGGTGAACTGCCTGCTAAAATGCTAATTCTTTGCTGTACAAAGGGGTTAGGGTGCTCTTCTCAGATACAGATATTTACATGTGGTCAGATGCATTCCAGGCTTTCTTACTAACAAGAGAAAACTATCTATTGAAAATATCCAGGCACTGGCAGTCTGGATCCTCTTCTTGATTAAAAAGGTAACTCAGAGAAACTCTAATCTCAGAAAGCATTAGCTTCCTTGTCACTGTTAAGAAGAAGCAGATCAATCCAATTACCAGATTAGTATGAAAAGGTATGATAAGGTCCACTTATATTACTTACTGGGCCCTCACTTCGTCTGAGTGGTTAGTGCACTTGGATCCCTGAAGGGTGCTGCTGTTCCTTTGGAAAGACAATTAGTGGGCAGCAGACAAGAGAATAGTAAATTACCTTAATCTCCTTTCAATTACAAATGTGCAGTTCCTGCAGACAGGCTTTGAACTGAATGGATTTTAGTAGCAGAACAGCACAATCCTGGCTTGCGTACTAGAAATTAAAAGCCAAAATTCCTCTTACTTGAGCAAACCATGCTGTTTCTGCTCCAGCAAAAAGTCAGAGTCTGATACAACTTTTCTTTCTTATTTTTCTGTTCAGTGGGACCTTTTCTTGGTATCTCACAGTTTAACAGTTCTTACCAATACTGAACACTTAAATATTATTTTACCTTTGAAATGTTTTACTGACTCTAGATTATCATTTGGTCTAAAACAGGCATAGTCACAGAAATCACTCCAGTAAAGTAGCTAGTTCAGAACAGAGCATTGTTTTCAATTGCTATGTTAGTCTATTTAGATTATGAATATCTCTAAGCTAGAACCGTGTCTTATGCAGGACCGAACACACATAAAACATATTAATAACAGCTAAAGACAGCACTGTAACATGTTCAGATTTGTTCCTGGCTACTACTAGGCTTATCAGTAGAACTGTTTAAATACTGCCTTTTAATGATTATTTGCTATGCTGGTCAAAAAGTTTCAGTATCATATCTTTAGTCAAATAAGGCTAACTCCCTGAAATAAATAAATAAATAAATAAAATCTGAAGAACTGGGGAGATTTCAGCAAGTTTTCTATTGAGATGCCAAGTAGATTTCTTACAATGCCCAGTATGATTTTCTGCTGCATGTTCTACGCATCTTCTCAGCAGTCTCAGCATAATCAGACTATGGGATAGTGCATCTGGTAGCTGCTTTAGCCTAAGATTATGCTATTACATGGCTTCTCAGGATGACAGTGAGCTGCTTCCCAGTTTGGCTGTATCCTAATACACCGGCTCAGTAATTCGTCCGAATCATTCCTTTACTGAAATGGAGCATCAGAAAACCTTTAAGCTCTTAGTTCAGCCATTTTCCTCAAAAGTTGCACTCAACTAAAAGGAATAAAATAACTGGATATAAATGAATATCCACACTTATAAGTAGTTGATTAAAATGCTTCCTTTTACGTTCCTAGTTTGATGCTGACACCCTGCCCTATTAAAGGCCTGCCTTTGTTAAAAATGGTAGGAAACTACTCATACCCTTCACTATAATCTATCGGACTCGGATCTCGGTTGTTAGACACAGGCTGATGCTTTTCTGTTTGACCTATTATGATGTCCAGTCCATCCTGTTCCAGTACCCTCCAGTTATCAGAAGTGTTTATAAACAGAGAATGCAAGGATTTTGAAAAAGTCCTGTAAAAGTTACGATGTGTGACTTAACTGAAATTATACATTAACTAAACAACAATATTCATATTGTACATGTGACAAGAAAGAACTCTGGGAAACGATAAATCTATAACTGAAAATATGTGCTCTCTCTTGCCATTTTTTATTGGCAGTCTATCCCAATTTTTCTGGAATTTTCAGATTACCAGTAACCTGGTCAGGCTGCTAGATATCCACAAATCAAACAGCTCCTGGGCATGCGCAGAGCTATTTTACACTGTATGAATAAGAGAGGGGTGAGACCGCGGCACATTCCGCACAGTTGATTTATGCATGTACCACCATAAGTTTAACATGACTTTGGCTCACAGATCCAAATAATCCCAGAGAGAAATACAGGGCACTGCACCACAGAAGTAATTTTCTGCTTTTTGATTTTTAAATGTTAGCAGGTATGGAAATGTTTTACCAATAAGTCAAGGAAGGATAGGCTGTCTCTTTTGTCCCCAAGAATCAAGAAGTCACTCAGCTCAGTCTCAGTAATCTAGAAAATGAATGATAATGTCAAGGAAATGTTTCTCTTTTTCAAGGCAAATATTTTATGCATTAATATCCTCTTTATTAATTATATCTTACACAATAAAATACATTTTGCTACATCTTCAGAAAATGTGAAGGGTTATGTTCTTTTTGTGTTTCTTATGGTGCATGCATTAATGAATGAATGGCAGAGAACAGGAGGACAGAAAAGGTAAATAGCGTCATTATAGCAACGTGCTTACGCTGTCACGGTTTTTTAGGATGTGAAAGAAAATGTTTATCTCATTTGTTCATAGTATCACAATAATGTAGAGAAGCTTCATGATTATGTGAATAAGATTTGGATATTTTAACTCAGATAACATTGATAAAAGGCTCCATCAGGGTTTTTTTTTTTTTTTTTTTGTAAACTGTGTACCGTCTCTGACAATATTCAAACAGGATAAATAGGATGATTAAGCCAGTTTGTTTGACAATGATGGCACCATGACAAGGGATTCAGACTATGGAGTTTTAAATGGCAGTCAACATAATTTTATGGAAAATGTACCCTGTCAAACAAATGTGATATCTTTTTACGACAGCATACGTTTAGTTGACTGCATTGACATAACGCAGTTACACTCCTGCAAAGCAATTGTCTTTGTCTTTTATTAAATTCTGATGAAAATACTAATGTACAAAATCAACAAAGTTTAAATATCAGCCACCGAAAATGTTTCAGAAAGTAACTACAAATGAAGTATCATCATACAGCAGGGTACTTAAGAAGGTGCCTCTGAAAGGATAGTTCTTGCTTTTCAACCTCTTTATCAATGATCTGGTCAAATTTGCTGAGAATGAAAAATTAGTGAATGATAAATAATGGGGAAAGAACAACTGTGCTAACTTAGATCGCTTAATAAAATGATTTTTCTCTGGGCAGCATGTGTTTTAATACAGCCAAATGAAAGGGCATATATAAAGGGACAAAATATGTAGGTCACACTTGCAGGATGGGAAATTGTGTCCTGGTGTTCAGTGACATTGAAGGACTTAGAGGAAATAGCAGCTAATTAAGTGAACATGAGCTCCCAGGGCAACACTATAGCTAAGTAGGTGAACATGTTTTTGAGATGCGTTAAGTAGAAAAATATTAAATAGAAGTGAGGAGGCTGTGTTTGTGTACAGCACTTGTGAGACCTTTATTGGAATACTTAGGTATTTCTCGTGACTATCTTGAAAAAGGATATTGAAACATTAGAAATAATGGTACAGGAAAAATCACAAGGGCAAGTCAACGTCTAGAAAAATAAAGAAGTGTATTCAAGATAAGGCAATAAAATAAAAGGCTACAAGCTCATGCATAGAAAAAATCTATAATTCTGATAGGAGATGGAGCTTTAGTCCACTAGAATAGCCAGTGGTTGGAAAATGTATGAATTCAGAATAAGAAACAGATCTTAAAATCATAGATTTATACAATAATTTAGGGACTTCTGGAAGTCATCTTGTCTAACCTCCTGCTCAAAGCAAGGCTTACTTCCAGGTTAGATAAGCTTGCTCAAGGTCTTTTCCAATCAAATTTTGAAAACCTCTAAGGATGAAGATTTCATGGCCTTGCTGAGCAGCCTGTTCCAGTGCTTACCCACTCATTCAGAGATTTTTTTTTTCTTATATACAGTTTGAATTTACTGCAACTGCTAACTTTGCTTTGTGTCTTTTCACTGTGCATCTCTGAGTAGTCTGTCTCTGTCTTTTCTTTGGCCACTTTTAGATAGTGAGGCCAGCTTTTAGGTTTACTCAACAGTAACATCACTGAAAATTGAATGTGGTTTTGTGATAAGAAAATCTCTCTGCTTTGTGAGAGATCTAGATAGGTTTTCCAAGAGGTGTAGAGTTCATACAAATCGTGGGTGTGATGCAGGAATTGCTGGTGGAAATTCTATGGTTTCTGCAAAGTAATTTAGTTAAATAAGTTTATTTGCTGTAAAAGTTCCTGTCAGCCATTAAATCAATGATGCTATGAAGTCAATGACTTGTAAAAATACTCTGGTATTGTAATTAACAGCACTAAGCTATTTCTGGTTAGTAAGGGAATAAAATCCTTCCCTGTCCTATTAGTGATGCTTGTCATATTTCACTAGCAGTGTTGAGCTAGTAGGTTATTCTTGACCTTACTGGTATGAACTCTTAACTATCTTGGTAATGGTATTTACTCTCCTATAGAGTATAGAGACAAAATCTTATCCTATAGACCTATAGAGATTAAATAATAGGCTGACATTAATAAGGTTTTATTCTTGCCTACATTTACATGTATATAGGATAGACATTCACATCTTTACTAGTCATTGCAGACTCTCTTTTTAATCACTGAAGAGAAGCAAGAATTTACTGAGAACAAAGTAATTATAATTCAGGGGTTCAACTAAGTAGGGTAAATCATGCCTCACAGTGCCTACTTCTCTCCACTGATCATAAAAAGAGTGTAGATGAGTAATTCAAGCACTGATGCACTACTCTGTAAGCATCTAATGTTGGGTGAGGTGAATCTCAAGAAAAACTATGTAAGAAAATAAATACTCATAAAGAAAACATACATGCAAACATTTAATTTCTTAATTCACAAAACAGAATCTTTTCTTTCAGGATCCTAATGTTTGGATAGGTTTGAGCGTCAGCTGCTATTTATAGTTCATGCCTCATAGTGACGTTCTGAATATGGGAACTGCTAGTGCATTTGCAGAAAAATCATAATTCTTCAAGTGTGTAGTTACATTTCTTTATATGCCTGCTGGTAATTATCACTCTGAATAGTTCAGAATCCAAAGATAGAATCAGTATGTTCATATATTCAATACGTTTTCTGAAATGCTGATATCATTTTACTAGCATTGAGCAGAAGATGAACTTTTACTTCAGATTTGTTGAAATGTAACTCATGTCTACGTTACTGTAACAATGTCCTTCAGTTCCGAAAACAAACTTTTAAAACTTGAATGTTTCCTAGATTAAAGCAGTATTCGTTGGTCACCTGAGACCTAAAGGCGGTATTGAATTTTGTTTTTCTTTGTTTGTGTTGATTAGTATTTGTAGTGATTTTTCATGTTTTGAAAGTGGTTGCCACATAAACAATTGTTTCATGGATCTACAAACTTGTATTTGTAGCCTATTTACAATCTGCAATAAAATGACTCCTTTCAAATAATTTATGTAAAACAGATCAATAACCTACCCATATATTTCTTTCATGGTATAATGTGAAGGAAAATAATGAGGAGTATTAAATAAAGATAGGATTTACACATATTTAAGACAACATACAAATTAACGGAAGTAATAAGAATATTTTTATGGTTAAACACTCATTCTTTCTGAAAAGTTATTTCCTAGGAATTTCCTTAAAAATATATTACTATTAAAGCTGTGCGTGCTCTTCCTATAAAGTATATATAGGTATCTGTGAGTATTCCGTGAAGTTTAGCAAAGATAAAGACATTTAAATTAATAACCTGAAATTATAATAAACAATGGTTTATAATAATGATTTGTGCATCAATATTTAGACCTTTACGTACTTTCACTGTCTTCATTCTACTACATATACATATACTATATACTGTCTGTGTGTGTATATATATAGTGTGTGTATATATATAGTATACATATACTATATATAGGTAGTATACAGATATAATAGCAACATTGTTAAGACTTACCTCAAATATACATAAAGAAATATTAAAAGCTCGGCTTTAACACCCCCTCCCCACAATTTATAAAAGTTTACAATTAAACAAAAAATCTTATCTTTTCTGGATATGTTAAATGCAGCTTTTCTCTAGCCTCCTAGTTTCTTATATGTGGAAAGCTAAAAGTGCTGTTGTTAAATGAATCACTACCTACTTGCAACTCTTGCCTTGAGTTCCAAGAGAATAACACCATGAATTAACAATTATTGTTCCAGAAAAGACCCTTTCACAACTTCTAGCTGTTTTTCTGCCTCCTATCTCTTGTAATTTCTTTCTATTTTCTGTCTTCCTTTGCTTATCATAACCTCCTTGTCTACTTCCGTGTCCCCTGACTCTGTTGCGATCTCCTCAAAATATCTGCTACATGTTCACTCTTCTCTCCTTCTTCCCCTAAACTTTGAGACAGAGAATATCACTTTGCTAACATAGGAGTTGAGAGCGAGTATCTGGCTCTCCAGGCAGACTAATCAAAACTTCTGCATATCCTTGATAATCAGCTCAGAGCTTGTGCCTACATATCCACAGTGCAGGGAGCATGACCGTGCTATCTCAACACTTACCCGCTGGTGTGGTCTACAGACAGAGAGTATAGTTCGAGGAGCTTTAGATGCTAGATAATTAAGTCCTGGGTGGTCCACGGAGAAAATGTTTTGCGGCTGTGATCAATTATATCCCTGCTGCAGTTGCTTGAGGTATTACTTGAGGGAAACAGCTCACATGTTGAATCTGCCTCATTTTACTGAGATATATTAAAAAGGCATATAACATAAACACAGCTTTTAGTTCACATTTGCAATAGCAATATTGCTGTCTAGTGCTAGTCACAGAAACTCATCATTAGGCATTTAAATACACAACCTATCTTCAAAACCTCTCACCCTTCTTGAATTCTGATTTTATTTAGAATTCAGTATAAAAAAAAGCAGAAGTCTATTCAAAGAAAGTTCTAAATATGCCAATGTGTCAATACTTTTTTTTTTTTCCTTTTCATGTGTAACTTTGCAAGTGCATAGCTTTAGTGTGATACTATTAGACCAGAATGGTCAGCATTCAGCCTTGCATAACATCTTGCATGCTGTATAGTCATGTAACATTGCCAATTAATTTGTGGTGATAATATCTAACAAAGGATGATTTTGCCAACTGGAAGCAGAGTTATTCCCTATTCCCTATTCTCCCTTCCACCACCTCTTCCTTCCAGCTCGTATCATGAGGTCTTTATCATCTCAAAGTGATCCTAGAAATAAGCAGATGGGACATCATTTTAATATCTTATCTGAAGGATAACATCTCCCAGTAGTGCAACTGCCCTCCTAATATTAGACCTTGGCATCAACACACTGAAGAAACCCACTCCCAAAGTGTGATCCTTGCTGAATGCCCTCATTAGAGGTCTTTTAACTACAACCTACTTTATGCAGTTTCATCAGCACATTTCAAAAGCTAAGAGGGTTTTACATAGTAGGGCCCCTCCTGTCATTTTCATTTCTGTGAAGTCAACTTTCAAATCAAATGTATTATTTGCTGCATTTTCATTATGTAGCATCGCATGTAGCACTTCAGTGTAGATGGTCTCCTCCTTCCTGTCAGCAAGATACAATCAATCAGAGCAACAATGAGGGCCACGAGTTATTCTTGCACAGGATACAGAAGTGTCTTTTACTGACGGGGACCAACCAGCCTTATCTCAGTACGTTAGTTTAACGTGGAGAGAGGGAGAAGCTGAACAAAAGGTTATAAATGTTCTCATATAAAATATTATATGTCGTTGCAACAATGGATGTAGAGAAGATGCAAAAGAAAAGCAACCTACTAAATTAATAAGCACAAAGGCTTACACGTATAAACCGACAATTCTTTTAGGGTCATGTTTGATAAAAAAATAAGTTTGAACTCAATGGACAAAAATTAATTGGTTAAACTTAGGTAGAGTTAATGGAAAATACTCTAATGGAATAGATTATTCCACCTATCATCTCTTAGACTGATTGCTAAAAAGGTAGTTAGATATGGGAAAGAAATAGAGAAAATTTGGGAAAAATATTCCTGAGAGGGGAGGAAAGGCTGCTAGGCCTCTGTTTTTTCCCACAAATTCTGGATTTGTGGCTATTAGTTAAAGACCACCATGACACCAAAAGTTTGGTACTCAATCAGAACTAAAAACGTACAGCAAATGATGGTGTTGCACTAATTAAAACTCTGTCCAGATCCCTGTGAGATCCATTTTGTCCTCCTAAAACCTGTGAATTATTTTCCATTCTCTCCCTCCACTACCATTAAGAAAAAAAAAAAAACCTTCATTTTTCCATTTGTCATTGTTCATTATTTCCCCAGCAGCACAGGATACAATGGATTCTAATAGAAAGAAGCAAGGCCTGACCAGCCCAGAGAGCGTCATAGATTAAGGAAAATAAAGGAGGAGCCAAAGCACAAAAGCAAAATCTATTGCTAACCTCTTATCAGTGCCTGCTAATATTCCAGACTGTGCCCTAGGAATACAAAGAAAAAGGTATATGTCCTCTTATGTCCTCTATCTTTGCTATTGTCTCTTGTTTTGTCTTTGAATCTGTCTTTGACTGTCTTATCAAAATAGAAAAAGTGCCTCAAAACCAAACAGCAAAACTATCCCTTTCTTCCCTACTACAATGGACTACTTGACAGAATAAGAAAGTATAAACAAAACTCACTAACTGAAAAGGGAATTCTGATAAGTTTTGATTAAGTTTGCCCTGGATAGCCACCTGACCACAACATATTCACTGCCGTCTTCTGGTTCTTTTCTTGTTATGTGATCTACCCAATGCATATTCTTTTAGTCTGTATCCAGTTCTTTTCACGAATCTCCAAGCATGCTTGTCATGTCAACTAAGCAAATTATGATCTCTCCCTTCAAAACTCTGAACCTTGTCCATTTGATGTTGTACTAAGACATGATCACATTTTTAACAGTTTATGGTTTCTTATTTAATCAAATTAGCACGAAAGGTTTTTCACAACAGAAGTCCTTGGTCAAAAAGAGTTTATGCCTACTATCAACATCCTGACCAGGACATGGACAGAAGAAAGAGTTAGAGAGCTTAACTGTCGTGTCACCAATTGCTTAACTGTGAGCATTTCTCAGTAAGACTTGTCACCCCGCCCCCACCACCACCACATTCCTGTGAAAGAAACCACTTACTAGAAAGTGTCTTCTGCAAGAATGACCTAATGCTTTCCAAGCATGGTGTTTCTTTCTTTTAATGCATACATTAGAATTTTTCCAAGTTATTTATAAAAATAGTTAGGCAAATACAGCCAGTTCCTGAAACACTCTTCCAGAAATCTTCTTGCTTAACAATTTCTGACTGAAAATTTAATTCTGAAATTGATGTGCCACTCTGAATATATACCATTTAACTTCCTTAATCAAAGCATCCCGTGGTCCCAAACCAAATGCCCTGCAGAGTTCTCACTACAGCACATCAACACTATCACCTTTTCCAAACAATCTTTAACCTCTTTAGAAAACAAGCAAGTGAAAAAGGTAGATTTCTTCATGTTGATTGTCATTCATTGTTCTACTTGCCTTTAAATCTTTAGTAATCAAGTCTTCCAAAAGCCATTCAGCTACTAACCTCGGGATTACTGCTGGGCTAATAGAACTGCAGTTATGCAACTAACACAACTTTATTTTCTTCTAGTTTAATAGACAATAACCAGTGTTCCAAGTTTTCACCTTGAATCTCACAATGATATCATATTTTGTATGTAAAGTTCAAATTATTGGGCATATGTAGTTACAGAAGAAGTTTATATTTCCTTTAAAGCAAACTTTTCAGGTCTTTCAGTGAACTAATGCTCTAGTGTGGATGTTCAACTGCATCCTAAAACCTCAAGAAGAGTCACAAGCAGTAAAGAAAGCAAAAAAATTATTTATTTTTATTTTTTAGAGCTTATTCTAAAGAAAGGGATTGTGAGTTCTGCCATGTAGCACTATGACAGGAACTTGTATGTCACTGTAAAATGGGCAGTCCTTTTCCTCTTTCCACCTTCTGTTTTTGTAAATCACGCATTTTGCACTGCTACTGCTAATCCAAGTTTTCCTTCTGTTGCTTTTGGCACTGACTGCCTGAACAGAGACTATGGAGGATACTCTGGAACTGTTTATCTCTCTCTCGCTCTAGAACATCTAACAGCTCTTTTAACAATTAATCCTGACTTACCCTAATTTATCAAAAGGTGAATAAGGTCTGGAAACAGTTGTCTGGAGAAACAGTGTGTTTAGATGTGCTTGTCTGCAACTCTCTTCTAGCTTCTGCACTGTTTGCCTAAAGAGGGTCATCTTCCCCTCATGTTCCTACTTGGCCAGTTCTTTCTGAACCTGGTTTTCTTTCTTTCCTCAGTCTTTTTCTGCTGCATGCTGCCTTTCCACTCTGAAGTTTTTCAACCCACATCAATTTGGCACCAATCCATTTTACCGTTCAGTAATTACTATATTTATAAATAGTGAACTTCCAAGTCAGCATGAGGGGATGAACTTCTTCCAGCCTTACTAATCATGCCACTTTCAATGGTATTTTATTCCTCCAGCAATGACATCATCTTGAAAAGCAGGAGTGCTGGCAGCTAAAAGGAGCTATGTTTTGCAGAGAGATTCTATTTTATGAGCAAATTTCAAAGCCTGAAAACTCAGGTGGATTTACAGTTCCTTCAGTTTTCTTTTTTTCATCATCCTTAGTTGGTAATACATTTTTCAAAGCAATTTATATGCAAATATTTATTTGAGGAAGGGAGAGGGTGAGCGAGGTAAACAGGCAAGACACACCACATGCATTACAGTGCGTTTCCTTCTGAAAAAAACATTGCCAAGTTCTGCTTTCAGCTTCAGCAGGGAAAAGACTGAGTAGCAGCAGCAACTTAAGCTCAGTGCCTGTTGCTCAGTTTCCACACTGCTGCTTTAGAGAGCAGGACAGAGGTCGTGTAACGCTTTCAGCCAGAAGAACTGCACTGCATTTGTATCGGTTCTCCAGCCAACTTCCATCTGGTTCATTAAAGTTCCCAGGGCAGCCAAAGCTGTGGTAGCCTGCACAGCCTGTCCCTTATGTAGCAAGCTTTGGGGTTAGCTTATATAACCTATGCTATCATGTTCCCGCTGCAACTAGTGTCCGAGCTACCTTTAATCTAGCTTCCCATCGCTGCAATCACACTTCTGATTGCAGTAGGCATATGGCTATTTATTGCCATGGTAAAATGTCAAACAGATTTCTTCAAGCAGTGAAGGGGAATTATTAAAGGGGAAGAAATGGCAACTGCTCAGGCTTAGGTGTCATTAATATAGGAAAGAGGTCAGAGCCAGGCTTTCAAACACACACACATGCATATCTGTAGATATACATATTTAGATAGCTATATGTGCATATGCTCAAAATATACAACTCTGTGCATATGCACAGAAATAAGCTGTGACTGAGGCATGAAGCTGAAAAAAGGAAGCACTGACCGAGTCCCTCATTAAAAAATAAAACAAATCAGAACAAGAAAAATCTCAGTCTAAATTATAGCCAAGTTTGAGATCTACTTAAATACAGTGTGCATTCAATTTTGTAAGTACTGGTGCTGGATTTGCAAAGAAAACAACAATATTTCCTTTTCTCATTGGCACTGGGAATGGTTACCAACTGAAAGCAGTCGTTTTAGAATAGAGAGGAATGGCTGCAAGTTATAGTTTCAAGAGGATTTTTTTCCATATAACAATGACAAAATCTGGATTTCTTTTTGGTTTTCTACATTTGTGCTAAAATATATCACATGCTAGATGAGTGATATTGTAAAGGAAAATATAATTTTTAAGTTCAAAACTTTATACTTCAAAAGAATCAAAACAACCAGTGTTTGCCATCAGTCACTTCAGTCACTTTCCTGGAACTGTAAATGCTTTTGGGCAGGGACTTTTTCTTATATATCTGTAAATACAAAGCCAAGCCTAACCCTTACTTTTGAACTGCAGGTGTAAACGGTGAATAAAATAAAGATTTTCAATTGTAAGCTATTTTCAGTTGTCTTTGTTATGTGATCATTAAACTGCCTCTTCCAAAATTTGTGCCCCATAGCGTTCTCTCTAGTTGGAAATGTAGCTGAGATCTCTTATCGCTGATCCTCAGAAAACCCTTACGTTGCATTTTTCTTTTTTCAATATTCTTTTGAAATTTTCCTTGTGAATAATTGTATGTCTGAAGCATCTTTCTTTTTGCAGCTTAAAAATTCATCACTGCTTTCATAGCTGTGCTTCTGTAGCTTCTCTATGATTATTTGAATTATTGTAAGTTGGAGAGTGAATAATTACATTTGAGAGATCTGCTCTTTAAAGATTTTCAAAGGTAGAAAGAAGCCTGGAAGTTTGAACATACACTCTTTCAAAACAAGAAAACCAACCAAGGACTGAATAATTTTTCAAAAACCCTGAAAGGATGTTCTGAGACTTTTTTGGCTTTAATTTTAAAGTCAGATTCCAGATTTAAATTCCGTGTTCCACTATTGACAAGACTGGAGACTGTTACTGATCTAGTGTAGGGATGCAAATAAGTCAATGATACCGTAGGCCCATTCCCATTGACCAGCAGAGAGTGTTGCTTTCTGTCTGCATAGAAATAGGATTGAATAGAGATACTTCCAAAGGTATGAAAGGTCTGTCTCTCCAATTTAAATGAGTCTGTAAATTGTTGAGCACTATCTTCAAAAGCAGATAAAGTTTCTTTCACTTAATATTAGCAAGGTCTCATTATTTTGTAAATTATGTTCATATTTCCATACATCTTTCATAGCCTGTTATTTTACAGTTTCAAAGTCTAAACACCAGCATTGAATCTGACAGAAACTCAGGGCACTAGACTCATATAAAATCGTCTGTTTTGCTCAGGTTTTGGAGTTTTTTGGTAAAATGACAATTTTTAAACATTTATTATGCCTTTAATATGGAGAAGGAGGCAGAACTTTACAAATCCTAAATAGATAAAGCAGTCTGAGTTAGACAAACATGGATCAATTCAGTTGCCCAAACCACATATCCTACCTGGCCTACAGCTGCCAGTCTGCAAGGCTGACCCCGATTTCCTTGTGGTCCTGTGTCCTATCTGTCTGCTCTGTGCAGATGACCCAGATACCACAGAGTATCTGAAATGCCATTTGCTGCCAATCTTAAAGCACATGAATTGAGTCCCTGTACTTGCTCAGCTGAATCTAAGTCTCGTAAGTGTCTTAACTAGATCTCTGTTGGCTGTAGTGGGAGTCTGGACTTGTAGTTCCCATGCGTGCAACTATTGTTTAGAGAAGCAGACGCTTTGATCCCTGTTGTGGGGTTGTCTGTTAATCTCTGGCTCCTGAAACCAGTCTGCTCCTCAGTACAACTTCTCTCTCCTGGGGACCCTACTATCTTTGACCATTTCCGTAAGCGGATCCTCCTCCACCTTTCCACCTGGCCATAATGATTTTCTGAAGAGGTAGCTACTCAGAATCATTGTGTCCATAAAAGTCCGGGCGGGGGAGGGAAAAAGGTAGATTTTGTCAGGGACCCGATGCTTTATCATACATCTATATGGTAAAGGTTTTGACCGCACCTGACACTCCAGTTCTTTCTGCACAGATTTCTGCAATGATTGTCCAAAACCAGTTCCGGTAACAGTGGAGCACAGAAGAAAGCCGTAGACGTTCAGCTCTTGCTCTGTTCTTTGGTTAAGCCTACATAGGATGAATCTCAATTTCTGCATAATTAATAAACCCACTACTAAGAATCATATAAGTTAGTATAATGAATTTTTAGATTTATTTAAATAGTTATGTCTTTAAACATATGTTTCACACTTATTTTCTCCTTTTAAGCAAACAAAACATTTTAGGTAAAATAATAATAAACAAAGACTCCTTCAAGCAAATGACAGAAGTTGCAAAATAAAACTCATATATTTAAAGAAGGCTAATTGCAAATGTAAACATCAGAATTGATGTTTGAAAATAGGAATATCCTAATATATATGTTAAAAAGGTTTGCCAGCTGAATTGTTTTAAATGCACCAATAAGCTCATTAGATGAATCAGAAACTTTGACTTTGCCATCAGTCTTTATTAGCTGCAGTTGTTGAGTTCCAGTAGAATCCCAGTAGAGGAATTCAGCTCACGTCACAGGTATTTACATGCCTGAGCATTTAATCATGTAGATAGACAGATCTGCTTGAAAAATTTAAAACCATGCCTACAGGAGAGGTTAAAAAAATAAAACTCTTTTTACATCACATATTGTATATTCAAATAAATTCCTTTACAATCTAATATAGACTTCAGGCAATCATAATATTTTCTATCCGTGCTTTTCTAATAAATATGTATGTATGAGACAACTAATTACAGGAAAAAACAATCAGCAACCCTTTACAAAAGTCATATTTCTATAGGACAGAAAAAAAATGTAGAATAACATTTGAGGTTTGGGAACATGTGGGATAGGAAGAGAGAAGTTGCAAGGGGTTGCTCTAGGAAAGAAATGTAGACACACAGTCCTGCCATTCTGTTGCTATACTGGAAGTTAAAGTCATAGAAGTTACTGTGATGCTTTGTCTGACCCATACTTTTACACATCTAATTCTTCAAGTTGTTGTTTCAGTTCAGTAAATACTCCCAGTACACAAAAACAAATGTCACCTTCATCTTTTTTTCCTCAGGGGTACCGCCTTCTATGTGTTAAACAGACTGCTTCTGATCTGGTTTAAGGTTAATGAGATCTCCACATAACAGTCTTGTTTTAGAACCTGCCACATCACTGAAAAAATAGGAGTGAGATTGATCACTACAAATTAAATATTAAAGCTGGATTTTTGAATTAGCTTCATATAAAATTAGTTTTCAATGCATTATTAATTCAGTATGAAAGTTTGGATGACAATATATTACTTTCACTTTTAGGACGTAAGCCCAGGTCACACAAAAAGCCTATTGCCATTTTAAATTAGCTATATTGGAAAATGAATATTATAGCTAAAGAAACAAAGGATTATATCATTTTCAGGATACTATTAGGCTATTTGCTTTCTTTTTAACAAGGTGCACGGTTATAATTTACATTAGATCTCACAAATTAAGTAGCGTGGCTAGTGCATGGATGGAAGACCTCCAGGTGGAGGGCACAACAGCTGAAATCCTGGTGCAGAAGAGGAAGGGGACTTTTGTCTGCGACTTCAGTGAAGTTATGATTTCATCCAGCTGGCTTTCTCCAGTGCTATCATTGTCTCTTGAATGAAATGGAAACTCACTGTTAGGAAACTAAGTTACTGAACAGATGTATTGTTAAAGGATAATGAGGTTTTTAGTAAAAGTGGACAAATGTTAACACCTCCTGATCAAATTCCTCTCCAAATAATTGTAAGCCACCTTTAAACTGACCTTTCCTGTTCACGCCTTCATTGTTCTCCTTTTTGTCCTCCACTGTCTGGTAGCATTGTTATGCGTAGTAAAAGACCTATCTGCTCTATGCTCTTCATGAGTGTAAGGGTTTCTCCTAGCTCGTAACTCTCTTTTCCTTCATCTTAGTATTTGCACAAGTGAAGAAGCAGTTTCCCATCAGTTGATGTAGCAAGAAGTTAAACCTAGGAAATTTTTGCCTCCATCAACAATCAATTAGCACACGTACAGGACAGAAGTATTTATAGCAGGAATCTCCTGTCTATAAATGTGTCTCTTCCAGCATTACTTATGGTAATATATTTTATCAAGCATGAAGCAACACAGATCCATAAAAGGAGTACAGAAGCATCCAGATGACCAACTGAATAACATTACAGCTGATGTGTCTTTTTCCGGTGTGCATCCCTCCAGTCTGGTAAGAAAAGGTAGCCTTTCACAAGAGAGCTTAGTACGTTTAAAAGTGAGAGTTCTGGAGAAAAACGAGGCAATGTTTCAGCCTCTGACACATATGAATGGCATTCAGGCTCACTGAGTCCACTGAAGACAGTGCTTAAGTTTTAACAGCTGTATAACCAGCAGAACGATGATAAGGTCTGTAGGCAGAAAGTTAAGAAGTCTGAGAAATATGCAGGATATCTGTAGGTAGATTAATAATATAGAGAAATAAAAACATTTAAAGCCTACGGAAAATATTAACACTGAAATATATTATGCAAATAATCCCCAGAAAACTGGAGTTGTTTTACAGCTATCTGATCTTGACTTGACTCTTGATAGCTCTATATATCAGACAGCTCTATGTATAAAGCTTCATGAGCATCGTGCGAAAGTACTTGTGGAAAACTGTTTTCTTGTGATTCTAACCAACACACTGAAAGACTGCAAACCTTGCCTGCTCCCAAGCAACTCTTCTCTGCAGTACTGGATTTAAAAAGTATTGAAAATTAATTTGGCAAAATCTTCTAAAATATCAGCTGTCCGAGGTGAAGAAAACACTCACTAACATATTTTAGTTCATTTCCAAACAGTACTGGGAGTACAACAGAATTTTGGTATTCAGAATAGACCATAAGCATGCTTCGCTTTCTTTTTTTGTTTTTCTTTGTTTGGTTGGTTGGTTTGGTTTGGTTTTTGAACTGTTCTACAGCATGGTGAGGGGAAAGCCAGACTTGATGTAACAGCTATAAATCACAGCTAAAGCAGCAGGTACATAACACCTTTTCTGTTACTGACCTACTTACCTCTAAATACTGCTGTATGTAATGCTGCCAGGGACAGAAGCTAAATAAATGTTCATCTTCAAGTGCAAAAATATATATATATATACACATGTATACATATAACCAGCTCTATATTTTTGCTCAGAGCAAAATAAAGATTTTTCAGAATAGTATTCTTTGCTATTTTATTTACTAGCGGATCCAAAACTGATCACACTGATGGGTAATAATCAGCGGAAACTTCACAAGAATTTGGTGAAGGTGCCTAAGCTAGCTCTGATACAGGTGCGTTAGCACGGGAAAGTGCTGAGATGGATAAGGAGAGAAGCAGCAGTAATTAGCCAGGTGCAATACTCCGGTCTTACGGCTCTGTGGCTTTCAGGACATGTGCTGTAGCTCTTCAAACTGCAGAGATGTACTGGAAGACAAACAAACAAAAAGCCAACTGTTGAAGCCAATTGATATTTGCCCACTGGCTGCAGCGAACTAAATGAGAAGTAAATGAGATGAATTGGCAAAGATCAAGCAGTAGAACAGATGGTAGCTGAATATACCATGATCTTTATATTTTATTCAGATGTTTTATTGCATTTTGCTCCACCAGCCAAACATGTCATAATGATTTTCCCTTAATCATATATGGAGTAGTATCTGTATGCTTTGTATTATTTAATTTTGACAAATTCACTTGATTTTCAGAATGCAAAGTTGTATTAATTCATGATGGAAAACAATTATTAGAATATTCCTATGCAATAATCTTCCACACAGGGATCTTAGCATGTACCAACTACTGATTTATCCCCAGAAGAATTCTATTAAGCGCCAAGGTACAAAGAAGATAAGTGAGTTGTTCAAGATAATACAGAAATGGAAAGCCAAGAACAGAAAGCCAGAAATAGAATTCACGAGGCAGACTCACAGCTCTAACTGAGGTAGCATTTTGGCCTTTATTCTTGCAAACAGGTCTACTTATGTAGTTGACAGGGAGAGTTATTGACATAATCTATTTACTCCTTGCTAGTAATGAAAAATGTCAGATTTGAAAACCCTTCCCCGGTCAAATTGATGGAGTAGTAAAATGAAGAGGTAAGTGTGACAATTATGTCTGTTCCTGTGTGAAGGTCTGCAAATAGATATGAAGTTCCCCTCTGGAGCTCACAGACAGGCACTGACTGAGATCAATCTTATCCCTTCCTGAGTTTCTGTCCCTTAGGAAAAAGTGATTCGTAAATGAAATTACATCATAATAGAATGATGAAAGATACCAAAAATGTATTTTTTCCTCAACTGTCAACATTGCTACTTAAGCCTATTTCTTCTGGCTATTTCTTCTTTACATGTTAATGGGAACATTCTCAATTATTGCTTTGACAGGGAAACTATGTCATAATCTGTGATTTTTAAGTTCCATATGTGATGCAGAAATGATCAGTTTACAGTATTATTCTGCTTTGCCCCGATATAGATAATTTTTTTGTTTTGTTTTGTTTTGTTTTGTTTTTGATTCTTCTTGTGTCTGACCTTTGATCAAGTACCAGCCAGTGTGGGAATTTGACTGTCATAAGCCAGAACCACACAGTTGCTGACTCTTCATATAGATCAGATATCTATTGATCATGACACATTACATATGAGTCTTTTATGAAACCCAGAACTGGAAATAATACATCAGTTACATGTGTGGCAGCTCTATGAGCTGGAATGCTTTCCTACAACCTCCTCAGACTAGAAAGAAATCCCTTCTTACTGTTACACAGACCCTCAGATCTTGGAATTAGGCACAGTGTAAAAGTATTTAAAACCAGTGGACAAAGAATTGGTGAAGAACTGCAGTGAACAAACAAAACTCACTCTACTTTCATTTGTCTGATAAGCCCTTCCTAGGAAAACCACAGCTAAATGAGGCCATTACGAAATTTTTGCCCAGCAAGCACCGGGGGGGTGAACAAAGAAGTACGGCAGGTATTTCCTTTCTGTGTTACAGTGCCTCCTGAGCAGCTTCTGGAACACTGTTCATCATACCTTCCTCCAGGCTGTGTGTAAAATCTGAATAACTGTCTCAAAGATAGTGCAAATATTTCTCATTTGCTAAGTTAGATTGTCATTCTTAATTTCAATTATGATGCCTTAAACCTGTTCACATTTTATTTTTGTGTTAAGCAGATCAGGTTAAAGCAAGCTACGATAAACCTGGAAAGTGAAAGAGACTTAAGAGTGATGTTTAATTACATAGACTATTCATCTGCAGGACAAACAGCACAATAATACAATGGACTATGGTAAGAAGCAATTTCATCAGTGAGAATTTAACCAGCTGGTCAACAATCCTGAGGAAAGATGACTTGATCCAGCTGTTTTTGAGATCCTTAGCTCTTCCCTGAATGTCATATGCACCACAGCTTTTATGAACATATATTTAAAAATTCATTATTATTATATAAAATGTAATAATGATGACTACTTTAGAAGGGGAGCTCTTGTTAGCAAATTCACAGAAATGGAACAGAGCCTTTGCCCTGAGAACCAATAAACTGCATATAACTATTGACACTGAATAGATGAGAGAAGCAGCTTATGTTGATGTAGTAAAGAAGTGAGAATGAGCAGATGATGATATAGTCAAAGTAACAGTTTAGGAAAAGGATCTCTGAAAGAGTTTTAACATATGTAAGAAAGATTAGCTGCAACTGATAGGGCTGAATTACTATAGCACGGTATAGTAATCAGAAAAATCATAATAAATCGAAGATTTTTAAGCTCTTTATGCAGCTACGAAAAGACTTCAGAAAGAATCCACAAGACAGTGATAGACAAAATGTGATTTATTCAAGTTTCTTTCATTTCAGTTATTTTTTTCTTTCTTTTTTTTTTTTTTAATGATAAGCACTTAGTAAGGTTATAATTACAAACAAAGTTTCCAAGCTGACACTCAAGACAGAGTCAGGACAGTTATATTCTGCACAGTGGCTGAGAAAAGGAATTACTAGGGAGAGCTTTCTTAAGCAAGCTCTCATTTCACTATCCTATTTCAACATTAGACGGCTGGCTTCTAGGGATTTTAATCCAAATAAATTTTAAGATGAGAAAGCAAGATGGTTGTGAGTGAGTATTCCTCACTCCACTCTGTATTATATTTGCATACACAAGAGCAACCTTTAATTTTTTCATGGTTTACCTAACTCTATCTCTGTGTTTCTCTAAGGCATACATTTTCAATTGCCTTTTTTCCTTTAAGAGATACATTTCCAATTGTCTATTGAAGCATTTTAAGATGCTTTAGGGCATTTAGATGTTTTTAGTATTGCTGTTGATAATAATTGACTAGACCTACATGTATTTCTTTGAAATTTCCTCATAAATACCTATTATGTAGATCAGCCAAACTTTTTAAAGTAAGCATATGAACTAAGAGAAAACAAGTAAATTATAGTATGACTTTCTTTTATAGCCTTCAGAAACTTCTGAGACTTATGTATTTTTTTTTTCCAGAGAGCAAATCCAGTCTATAATTTGCCAAGATTCAACCATTTCCTACCATACTCCTAGTTAAAACTTTTAATATACAAGTCTCCTGCAGAATGACTGTTTTCTTCTCAGAAAATCATTTTGTTTTGAAGAGGTTACAAGGCCCTCAAATGAATAACCATCCAAAAAGAGTAAAGAACTGGTTTCTGAATATGAATTCAGTGTAAGGGAGGAAAAATAATGCCAATTTTAAGAATAAAATTAAAAACTGGATGATCAAAGCAAAAAACATCTTTTTCCTTAGTGCACAGCAGGTATTTCAGTCAGCTCCTTCTCATGAAGAAAGCAGAATAGTTTCCTGTTAGCTTCAGGTAATTGTGACCAGGTTTCTTACTTATCTCCAGGCATTAAACAGAAAAAACGGTAAATTAGCCCTAGTATGAAGGATTCATATAAATGAAAGAACAAGCTGTTATTCATGTTGTATGAGTAAACACAGTCTTCATGTGTTGTCCAGGCACTTTCTGTCAGGTCTTAAAAAAAATTAATCTATGAAATAACTGTGCAAAGACAAGTCTCATGGAAATCACGCAAGGGTAGCAGATGCTTCCTAACTGAACACTGGAAATCTAGTTTAAATCAATAAGGAGAACTGGAATAATTGAGGTTGTAATAATAATAAAGAAAACTTAGGTGAAAATAGGAAAACTCATTTAAATGGTTTTTGCAAGCAGTAGGGAATGTAATCTCTACGGAAATTTTCATCTTTGCTTTGCTTCATTCCTAGAAAAGACATTTCCTCACATATATTTTCATGAAATCATGATATTGAGATCTGAAGCTGTCACCACAGGCAGTGGAGAAAAGCCCCTATCTGGGCCTTTTAGGGTGTGATTAGTTGAAGCAGGCCCTGTTCTCTCTACCGGCTGTAGAGATAACCTAGGGTAGCTGATGTAACTGCAAATGTTCATACTGCTGAGATTAAACTCAGATAAATTCAAACTAAACTTTAGTTCTTGTTGTCTGGATTATATTGACCAAAATTACAGACTTAGGACAAAAGATTCTTTGTCTAGGCTAACACATCCAAATAACATGAAATCGCACCTAGTATTTAATGATTGTAATAGTATCTATTGATAATAATAAATAAAAAGAAGTAACAGCATTTATAACAATGCTGAGAAAAAAGTAAAGTGAAGTATTTCTTTTTAAACTGCTAGTGAGATCCCTAAAGAAAATAGATTTTGAGCTGAGTGATTCTATTCAAAGTGTTAGAAGGGACATAGTAAGAATATTCATTTCAGACAGATGGTGAATGAGGTCTAAGAAAAATGTATGGAAGAAAATAGTGTGTTTTAACTATGCCCATTAAACTAGTGCATGTATGGTTCACTGAAACTTAACTCCTTTTAGTTTTTCTACTTTTCTCAGATTTTTATTTCAGAAAGGTGCAACTCACCCATTTTTTGGCTGCTAAAAGAGCGGTCAGATTCACTTACAGAAAAATGATGTACTCCTTTCCTCTTTAGCTACTTAAAAAACTATGATGCTGCCATGTAGATAAAATGTATCCACTAGCTGAGCTATTGGATATTGCCCTGGCAGCACCCCATAAAGGGAGAGCTCTATTGCACAACTGCCCACTCTCCGTCGCCAGTTGCAATGGTTTTATGAGGCTCTACAAAGGCACCGGCAAGGATAATCTACCAGTCGCACAAGGAAAGCAAATTTTCCTGGTGCTTAGCAGAAGCAATAGCATTACTAAGATGTTGGGGTAAAATACAGTTCTAGAATAGGACATCTAAATTTAATTGGACATATGTAAATAGTTACCCATGAACTAAGTATATAGGCTGTCATTATAGTTGAAGGAAATCTAGCCAATGCAGTCAGTGAAGTCTAGAAAGTGATTCAGGTCACTCTAAAATAGAAAGATAACTTGTGCTCAGCTCATGAGCTCCTAAGCATGGATGTCCAGTGCTGATTTGATTGCACTGTAATATTCAACATGTCGTGTTTTGGTTGGCAAATTCGACTTAGGACCTGTGAGAGACCTGTACCCTTAAAGTTTGCCAGCTAAAGGTAAAATGCACCAGTGCATCCTATCTGTTGTTGAACTAGATCATTTTCTAACCTCTAGCAAGTACATTGATTGGGGGCCAGAGTCCAGGTGCCTATTTTAGATACCTAAAGGAACTGAATCTACATGTGCCATTCCAGGATGCACAAGTCTTCCACAGGCCCAGTGTCATACTGTGGGTCTACCTGTCTTGGATACCCTAGGAAATCTAAATAAATACCTACCTATGCCTCTGAACTCTGCCCTTGATCTCCATTGACTATGATGGAAATTTAGGTACCTAACTCAGAATTAGACACTTCTGTATGGACAATAATCTAAGTTTCTTAATCTTGAACTGAATTCAAATCTAAATTTCAGTCTGGTAAGCTCAGGGTGAAACCTACCAAGTGTATTCCAGCACTAAGGACATAGCACTGTTATACGCAGTTTAAGTTTCTATTGTGGTTTTGCTATATTATCAGCTGATGTGTAGTGGCCTGGACCTACTTATCTGAACAAGATGACCTTTCTCAGCCAGAAAACTCCAAGTAAGGACATTTATTCATTCTTTTTTAGGTCAATTTCTCTTTTTTTGCTTTCTGAACAATTTTCAGGGCTTCATTCTCTGTTCGTAACCTATTTGTCTTCATTTGCCAAAGACAGAGCATTTTTTATAAGCAAACTAGTCCCTGCAAATTTCTGTTTTGTTTTCCAAGAGTTTTCGGTCTGTCTGGATGCTTAAATGCTGCTCTGTCATCCAGCTCTAAGTCCCAAAGTGGTTTCCTCAGCTAGATTGCTCTCTGGTTTGCTCTTTGCCTTTACTGCCTTTACTCCACATCTGCTTCTAAAAATTGTTTGGTAGAGTTCACTGACATCTCTTTGTGGATGCTTTCACTATCCATTCTGCTGCTCCATAGTATGTATTCCTTTCTAGTCATTTGAAAAACAATAATATCTATGACTATATATTTATGATTATATATGTACATATTTATAAATATAGAAGTTCTCCTAGAGACTCTGAAACCTTGGTGCAGAGAAATCATATCAGCTTTATAATAAAATAAAATACTAAGACCCAAAGATAAAGATCTGTCCCCAAAAAGAGAAATAAAATCAGATTTTTTCTTAGGACTCTGTCCTAAAGAAACTAACTCAGTCAAACTGAGTAAAGTTGGACAACCAGCCTGTCTCTACTGATAGCAGAAAAAAGGCCAGAAGAATGGAGCTGAGTGCTGAGGGAAGGTAGCCATTATCTTGCACATTTGCAGTCAAGCCATTTCATTAAAATTTGCTCCTTATTCCTGTTGTTCTAACTCAACAGGGAAAATACTTTGCAGTTTATTAGTCTCCTGTTTCTCCTGAGAGACATGGGATATCACAGGGCTTGTCTGTTTAATGCAGTCTCAGTATTTCCTCTTGGGAGAAGATACCATTTTCACTCCCTCAAGTGAGCAGAATTTGAAATCAGTTCTGATTAGTGCTCTCCCTATTTCATCCTGGTTCAATTAGTGGAGGATATTGAAGCTGTGAATTACCTGTCATCCAAAGCTTTCTGGTTTGTTTACAAAAGCAAATGGACTGTATTGTAAGAATATTGTATATGAAAATTGAGCTATTTATTAATTTTTTTTTTTAAACAACACCCCAGTGCAAACATTAGATAGGAAGTAAACACTGTGGTATTTCTTCTTGTAATATATGCCTTGATTTCCATCCCATCAACACCACCACCTGGTAAAAAAGTCTAAAATGCTACAAGAATACAGAATATTTCAACTTCAGCTTCAGGAGTATTTCACCGCAAACCGAAAAAAATTCTTTGATCTTTTGGAAGAACAGGAATTTTGAGGTGTCTGCCTGTGTTTTTTTCACCAGCCACTCTATTTTGCTATCTGAACATCTCCATGGAAGAAATGAAATTACATCATCTTTCAAAGATGTTTAAAATGCTGTGAAATGAAGGGCACCTTAAGGCTAAATTTTACCTACAGACACAGAGTAGTAGAGCAAGGCTGCCTCTAAAATCCTTATCTGCATGACATTTGAGTGCTGAGTAGTCAATATTTGTGATCAGATAGGGCAGAAAAAAAGTGGAAATAGGTAGAGTAATTTAGGTATGAAGATACTAAGTGTGTTGTGGGGGGGGGGTCAGTGGGGGACATTGCTTTGATTTTCTGTCTATTTTTCTATCTTAATAGAGTAAATAGGATAGTTTTTAATTTATTCACATTGTTTATGGGATAAGATTGCCTGTTATTTGAAATATATTTAAAGCCTCAAACTATTCCTTACATATCTGACACTGACTGCTTTCTTTGTTATGATAGTTTATAATCAATAATATTCGATAATAAAATAAATAAATAAATGATAACAATAATAATAATAAAAATACTAGCACAAATTCCACTTTAACAAAAGAAAATAATTCTTCTTTGTGAGGGTATTTGAACACTGGAACCAGTTATCCAGAGAGGCTGTGCAATTTCCATCTTCGGAGGTATTCAAAACCCAACTGGACATCGTCCCAAGCACTGTCCTGGTCTAGCTGACCCTGCTGGATCAGCGGGGTTGAACTAAATGATTTCAAGAGCTCATTTCCCACCACAACCATGGTCTGATTCTGTGAAATTACTACCCATTAAAATTCTCAATATCCGATTATATGCATGTAGAGTACAGAGTGATTCATACTTGCCTGCCTAACAAAAGACATAATATGCCTCACTACTGGCTGGGGAATAAGCAAAGACACATTGGTATTTGCCACAACAGAGCTGCAACACCATATATGCCCATTTTCATGAAGTTTACACGTTTTTGAGAGGGAGCCATGGCCATGTTATTCTACTGTTACTTTTTTGCTTGAAGAAGAAAATGATAAACCATCAGATTTTTAAAAGTATTTAGGTACCTAAAGATGCAAATTAGTGATATTGACTGATATTTCAGAATCATGTAGAAGACTAAATGTCATTGATTCCAGAGGGAAAGTGATGTTTAGTTTCTTTCAGATTTGTAGCAGGAGCCTATGTGCATCTTTAAGCACCTAAATGCTTTTGAAAGTCTGGCCTCAGGTCTCTAAAATTACATTAACCTTATAGGCTAGTGCTCCTGTAGTGGTATGAATAATCCAGATGCATACAATTTTTTGATAGCATGGATTTATTGTCTTTGCACCTGAACATCACTAATAATACTGAAGGATAAAGATGTGCAACAAGATATATTCAGCAGGAAAAATATATTCTCCTAGAGCACTGTGTATGCTAATTGCATCTACACTGTTTTTTTAGTTGCAGCATAGTCAAGATAAATTAATCTTTACTAATGCATTTTTCTCAATAAAATCATTTGATTACTGCTTGTGTGATTTTTTTTTTTTACTGGCTTTTTTCAAGTAAAGGAATAAAGATACTGAAACAATCTAGTAGTTAACTGTAGTAATGACTGATTTTGAGAAGGTTATTGCTACGATGAGCTGTACCCTGTGATTCATAGCAGCAATAATGTATTTTTTAAGTTGGAGGATGTAGCACAGTTGAACGCCTACATTGGAAAATCAATTGCTCCCCAATGATGAATGAAAATTCCCACCAATCAGAACAGAGAAGTCAGCCAGGAAGGAAATAATAATTCTAGTTTGCTAGCTCATCCAGTGCCTCTAAGCCTGCAGTCAGTGGAGAAGTTTGGCTTCTTTTAGCTCTTTTTTCCTTATTAGATATAAAAGAAGATTAAGCCCTAAGCATTTGTTCCAAAGCATTTCTGATTAACTCTTTCCTGATTGATGTAGTATTTTTACACAGAGTAAGCTGCTGAAAAAAAATTGTCCTAAAGTTGATTATATGTCGACAGGAATACACAGTACATATTTCATTACCTTATTCTATCTGATTTGAGGCAGTGATAGGAACAGACACCAGACTTGCAGGTGGTTGTTCTGCACTTTCATGGAAATTCATTATTTCAATTAAAACCTCTTTTTTTGGTAGTAGATTTTAAAAAACACCTTACAATGAAATTTGGCAAGCAATACATAAATCTCAGAGTAGTATTTTCCTAAAATGCTGTTCACATTGCATTTACTTTTTAAAATTACAATAAGCTTAAAAAGTATAATTGCTTATATTGTACATACTTTTTCTGTGAGAAAAAGAATTCATATTTTTGAGTGCATAGCTTTTATGTGCTAATTTGGTCTCTGTAGTGACTAAGCAAATGTTGAAGGATAATGAAGGGACATGATTCATGAAGTTTTCATTATTAACAAAAAATTGCAAATTATTACTCTTTAATCTTTGAGATGATTTGAGGTATAATATTTAGCTCTTTGAAAAGGTTATGATATTTCATTCAATTCTATTTTTGCCACTTTAAGAATATAGTTATTGCTCTTTTTTTACTGAGCTCAAGGCAAGTTCCTTTTTTCATGTCTTCATTTTGTATTAACATCAACCAAATGACAATGAGTAAAGACTGAATAGCCATGTCAACAAGAAATTTCTTCTAAATTAGTGTATTATTGCTGGTTAGTAGTACATACAAAGCTTATAAAATAACTTTGTACTTTGAAATATGATCTGCATATTATTTTTATCAGAGAGTGATGAACTAAGATTTCCAGAGATTACATACTATAATCAGATTACAGGAATCTTCAGACAAGGGACGTTTTCAGTATATCCACTTGGTATGTTTTTTATAATATACTCTGTGTGCATGTGTGTTTGCATGTGTGTCTATGTTAAATAAAGCTTCCTTGAAATGAAGAAGTTTTTGCAATAAGGAAGATTAAAATAAAAACAAAAAAAAAATAGTTTTAGAGACTTTTGAAAGATATTTTTAACATTTACTTTGAACTTGCAAAGTGAAAAAATATATTTTCCTAGTGCAAAACAACCTTGTATCTCTAAATCCATCTAATTAGAATAAACATTTTTGATATATAAAACTTAAAAAAAAAAATTCTAGCTTTAAAAAAAGAACGTTTCATGGGATATAGCTACTGCATTTGCTCAGATTTTTTTTATTCTTACCTCTCTTGAAATTCAGCTTCAACATGATTCAATATCCTGGACATTTACAGAACAAAAAAGGCATGTCTTGTTCAGATCCAAATTTCAGCCTACCATAACGGATTGTATATCTTTTAAAGTTTTGCTATGTTAGTAAAGAATCTCAAAAGAAGACAAAGCTTTGTCCTAATGCAGTTACAAAATCAGAAGCAGATCCAATTAATCCACTGAAATCAGACACATGTCGAAACATTACTGTTGTTATGTGAGGGGAGAAATCTCTTTTGCTTCTCAGTGGAGGAACAGAACATGCCTACATTCACAGTAATCACCAGTTACACAGCATTACAGATGTACTTAGCAATCAACTGCACCAAAAGAAGCAAATCCCTAAGAAGCAAATCTGCAAGCTAAGACCTTAAAAAAGATTCACCAGCAGATACGTGAGGCCTAATTCAGTATTATATATGATATTAGTTCAAAGAATTTCAATTGACTCTGCTCTATCTTTAAGGTAAAAATGAATTCCTATGTTCCTCCCCTATTAGAAAAAAGGGGAAGTTTGACTTTTAAAATTGTTATTATTCAAGTTGTAGCACATGTAACACGGAATTGGTATGCAAGTAGTATGAATACTTACACGTGACATTATGGATTGTTATGATAAATATTATTTTCATACTGTCCATATAAACATGAATTGCAATGTGTATGAAGATACCTGCAGTACACTGCAGAGTTTGCTGAATTTTGGCAAAAATCTTAAGTCTGCTCAGTGTTTTACTAGATATTAGAATAGAAGCTGAAAGGGGGGCATTAGGAAAAGAAGAGTGTTCTTTTTTTCTAGTGAATATTTATTAGCAAAAATACTTTTGAAAAAGCAGAATGAATAAGGTTGATACAAAAAATTGAATGCAAGTTGCTTGAGACAGGGGGAAAAAGCAAAAGCTGTTTAAAATTGCAACACTTTGTAAAAGAAAGACTTTATAAAGATAACTACTACCTGGGATTTTGAAGTAATAAATTATTCTGTGAAGACATATTTTCCTTTGAATTTCCATTGATTTTTAAAATAAATTCTGCTTTTCTCATAAGCACATTCCATATCTGAAAAGGCTATTGCAGGGCAGCATTTTTTGTTGTTATTATTACAAAATATTTCATTATTCACAGTGAGTCACCTTCTGGAATTCAAGTTCAAGCTGAAATGCAAACTACAACATTTGGCTCTTGAACTATTCCCTTATGAACTATTTCATTCACATGGTCTGGCTATGGAACCACTCTAGAGAGAGGATATTTTTAATGTTTTGCTTTTTCTTTTTACTATTAAAGACTTTCACGCTTTCTAATAAGTTATTCCATATACAGTGTCAGTGCTGGGTAACAGGGACTGCGTGCAGCAGCTGTTCTTGTTGCCTGTGCTGCTACAATGTCATTCTATTTTGTGTTTGAGTGAGAGAGAACTAATCTTTTCCTGAGATCTTTTGGTCTGGACATATAGATCTCTATCATGCTACTCTAATAGTACTAGAGATATTAGCTTGCGCATAAAAAATACTGTTATATGTAATCTGCTTGGCATTGAGCAATGGGTGTCTCTCGGTTTGAGTCAAACTGATTAATCTGTCCACTTATCTATGCATAATACATGCACAGACATACTTCTTTGTTCTAAAAGATTTAGCTTTTCCAGTTGTAGTAGTCTTCATATGTAGTGTACATTACTCAATAGAATGTTTAATAATCAAGATAATTGTCAAATGTGATCGCTGTTAGTATCAGGGCAGTGCTATAGTGAGGAAAGATGATGCAAATGGAAAACACAGATCTTGCTTAAGATTGAAGCTGTTTTCTTAACCATATATGAAAAGAGCATGTGTGTCTTCACTGATGTGCAGCTATCCTGACTGGTAGCACAGTGATTTAGGTTAGCAGCAGTATTCTCCTTGCTTATCCATTTCTCTGGGTAGAAGCTACCAGCCGCCCAAAACTTTGTGACAGCTATCTTTTCTAGGCAAAAAAAAAAAAAGGACATTTTCACTGAACTCAGGTCACTGATTCATGAAATGCAGACTAATAATCCTTTTAAAATGGTAACTACTTGTATACTTACAGTCTCTGCGTCAGCCTCTAATTGTTGTGGGCCCTGTAACACACATTTACAGAGTAAAGTGTGATCAAAAAGTGTCATCTTATTATGCAATAATAATAGGCCAGATCACTTTTTTTTTTCCTGAAATACATTTGAAACTTTATATTGTTCTGCTGAAGCAAAGCATTATTTAAAAGACATTATCAGCGCCACCTTTAATCTGGCTTCTCTTCCAGGCCGTGGTAGCTGCCCTCAGTTACTCATCCAGAGTAGTAGGGTATTTAGTGTTTTACTGACTTTTGCTTCTGGATTGTCATTATTGTACTACCTACCACATATTTTTCTATTGTGACATGACTAATCTGATTGCAGGAATGTAAATAACCCTTTCAAGAATAATTGAGAATCAAAGAAGAAGAAAACCCACTAGCATCAATGTTTTGTATTTGGTAACATTTGTATTTGATGGATTATGTTTGCTTTTGATACAGTGATTCGAATTTGATAGAATTATTGTGTTCTCTTTAAAAAAATCCCAAATCATTAGGTTTACTTTCACCATTTTATTCCAGCAAGAAGCTATTGCAAGGTATGATAGTATATAACTTCATAACATATAGGCTACTATCAATTATAGAATAAGATCTGACATTAGGACATCATTTTGGGACTTTAGAATATCTGGCTTCTTCAGCCTCTGAGATTTTGAAATCCATTTGAGTGACTTCTTTGATTGGCAATAGACACAATACAGGAGTTTAGATGGTAAGATTCATAGAAAAGATTAACTGTACATGCAATCTAAAGCAGATACAAAAGTTATCTGTCACACTGTAACTTGGGGAAATAAACAAATAATAGCCCCTCTTTCAAAGCAACTAAGCAGAGGAACCAAAATTTCTTATAGCACAACAAAACAATATTATGGAAATTTTCCTTAGGAATATCTTGCACTTCAGGATAACCCTTGGCAACAGGTTGTATTGGACAACCATGAGAAGGACGATACTGCACAGGCACTGTCGCGGCTTTGCCTGTGCCTGGCCATGCCTGAGCCTGAGCCTTCCCGGTGCCACCTCAGACCTGCTTCATCGCTGTGGCTAGTCTAGCCATCCCCAGGCTGCAGCTGACCCTGGTCACCATCACTGGGCAGATCTGAGCAGTGGGATACATGGCCACTTCCTACAGCTACTGAAAAGCTTGGCAAAAAATTGGTTAATGGCAGTTATGGAGAAGTGTGTAGGTGTGCCTGAGCTGCGAAGTTAGCCTGGTGGAAAAGCGACACTGTGTAGTTTGATCCAGTATGTCTGGTATTCTCATGCACTTATACCAGGTGCAATCCTGTCACAGATCTTGCATGAAAAAATGTCTTCGGTACTGGAATGAAAATTTCTTCCTGTAACCTACTCTGACAGAAATGGCATAATTAAGTGTATAAACTTTTCATTTAAACATAGCATATGTGTTAAATGCCCCATGAAAAGGTGGGGGCTGTGCTGGGAAGCAGGTTATGTTCTGTGGATATATCAGTTGCAAAATTCAGAACTTCTCAGGCCTCGATTCAAAATTCAGCGACAATGCTACAATTCCTGTAGTCTGTTTGTGCGTCATTTTGTCTCTCTTACTCCTCCAGCTTTCATTTCCTGCTTCATACTGAGAGTTCAAAGTAATTAACCCTTTCAGCATTCCAGGAAGTTAAGCACATTGAACCATGCATTGAGAATCATATAGCATGGTTTGTCTTTGACAAAAGGGATTAATTTATTCTTGCTTTAAAAGAAACTGACAGTGAACCTTTTAATCCCAGCTCATTTCAGTATCTCCAACAATTACAGCAGAAATTGATGGTAAGCTGAATTCCATTCAGCTGCAATAGATTTATTTGAAAGAGCAGACCATACGAATAGACCTAATTTCTGTCTCGTTAATAATCTACCATGTCTCAGTGCAACGTATTATATTGTTCGAATGCATGAGTTTCATTTCACAACAATGTCTTTTTGCACCTAAGCACAGCTGGAATCTAACTAGGAAAAGTACTTAATATGGTCATCTGTAACAGCCCATTTTGCCTTAAATAGATACATAAATTCAACTAAGTATTTGTAGTGACACCTAATTTTCTTTTAAATTCCTACACTGAATTCCTGGACTACTAAAGATGAGCAGATACAGCTACTTAATTATCTTGACTCTGGGAAGATTTCAAGAGCAGACAATTACAATTTCTAAACTCCCAGTTTAGCTTTTATTTCTATTGTTATTGAGTCTTAAAGCAAATAGATGCAAATTTTAACCCTTTCAAGTTGTCCATTCTGATTGACTCAAATAGATCTTATCTTTATGAACAGAAGAGAAATGCTACACAGTTTTTCAGAGGATGGATTAATAATTCTACTAAACAGTATGAACACATTCATTTTATCCATTGTGGAAAATGTAAAATAAAGCTTTTTCAAAAAAAAAAAAAAACTATATGTGAATTAGGTGTTCCATTTTTTCAGGCCTTTTTGCACCCCTCCTAATTAAAAATAGTATTGATGTCTTGAAGTACTACGAAAGAGATATAGAAATTATGCTTACTTGGGAATCTAGTCTTGGAAATCTTAGATGTAACTTTTAAAGATTGAAAGTAAACGTATAGTCTAATAAAGCTTTTGATCAAACACCAGTTTGTCAGGAAAAAAGACAAATAAGTGGTTCAAACTTTCTTCTTTGCCATTAAGTAACTTGCACTTAGTATCTTTTCTAAAATACACTGTTGCAGTTTAAAAATGATGATGATGATGATGATGATCATGATGTTACATTGTCAAAAGGAAATGAAAAGATAAACTTACAGAAGAAAGATGACACAAACATTATTTTGTATAAAACTTGCTTATGCCACTGAAGGGAAGAACCCATTGAATATTCACTGGGAACTGTAAATTTAAAACTTACAATAAACTGAAAGTCTTAATGGGGACTAAGGAAATTATGCTTAATGGTACGAGAAAATGTTTTTAAATATTACGGTTACATTGGATAACAGTAATGTTTGCCAGGAAAAAGTTGACATAAAATTGGTTTTAAGAACACACAGCTTCCCTCATTATTATATCTTTCAAGGTTATATACTCATAAGAAACAATTATCATATCATTACCCTGTACTATAAAATTAATTTCCTATTTCACCATTGATATGAACATACTTAGCTGATTGAAAGGGATGGAGGAAATCCATGCATAATTTTCTTTAATGGGTTGAGTCTAGGGAAAGTCTATGTTTCATAAAAAATAACAAAGATTGAAATGAAGGTACACAGAAGATTTCAAGTTTTCATAGTGCTGATCCGTGTTGTGACTAATACCGTTGAAGCATGTTGAGAAGATTAGTCATTGCTTAAATTAAATATTTTCTCTTACAACCATTTCAATATGGATATATAAGAAAATCAATTAATATATCCTTTTTTGTTGTATGACATTTAATATTTTTTCTTGATTTTTTCCCCTAGATTGGATCCCAGAAGTGACTTGCAAACAACTTTTTTTCTTTTTCAATGCTATTTGTAGAGAATAGCTTCAGAAAAGTAGGTTTGAACAGAACCTCAGGAGATCATCAATTACAGCAGAATTTATTTAGACCTTAGCCATTTCAAGGAAATCTCCTTTAAATGGAATGGGTGTGTAAAAGAACAATGACCTTTTGGAGAGTGTTGAATTCACAGGAAGAACATTATCACGCTCATCAGTCCAGCTTGTGGCTTTGAGGTCCCTGGCTGCCTGGTGGAATCCACAGCCCTTGGCTACACACCAGTGCTGCTTATACTGTCACAGGGAGGAGACAGGTACTTCAGAGATGGATTCAGAAAAAAATATCACGTTAAGCACCAAGCCAAGAGAAAAGGCTGATGAGTTTATCTTATACCCTACCACTAACATAAAAGAGGAAGGAGCTGGGTTTCCATGCTTTCCACCAAGAAATGTCCATATATTTTCTCCAGTAACTGCTTCCTATTATATTCAGAAACAGTCATTAGATCAGTCAATTAATCCCAGACTCTTCTATCTAAGTGAAAGTGTTGATTAATGAACTGAAGTGCCAACTTGTCATTTGCACCCGTCTTTGGCCTAATGGATCTTTAGGAATTCTAAGATAAGTGGACAGTTTTGATAGCAGGGCCTCAGTGTATCCAAAGTAGCCTTTATGCACAGCCCAGTGAGTAAACTATCCCTCAGAGAGAAGATTCTTCACTTCAGCAAAGACACATTGCATCTTGTGTGAACACTAACTGCAAAACTATTGCAGAAAGAAGAAACACCTTTAAGGAAAATGTGTACAACAGGAATGCCTGGCTTATAGATTACACCAATTTCATGTTTATCATTGTCATGACTAAAGCTGTCAAGATCAGCCTGGGAAAATAGTGGGTATCTGTGGGACATCAGTGTAAAACTGAACAAAGCAAAGAGAACACAGACTTAAGATACCCTGTTGATTATACAATAACTGAATAGGATTTTGAAGATCTATGTTTTACTTAATCACTGAAGTAATTTTGGAAAACTGACCCTATGGCAATTCATCTCAAGTTGCTCAGGATATCTTTGAAAGCAGAGGGAACTGAACATCTGCAACTGAGCCTTACCTGAGTGCCTTAAACTATGCTTCCTCTGTTCATAATCGGTCTGTCACACCTGAACCATAAACCATTATAGAGCCAAATGAATAATTATTATTCAGTTATTTGTTTGAAGTCAGTTTAAAGAAATAAAATATGCTTTCAGCTAAAAAGTAAAATGAATACAGATAGATAATATTTTATTTCTGCTGCCCACTTTAGAGATGGAGTTGAGAAAAATTTCAAAAGGAAATTATCAGAACACTTTATTACACAGAAAAATCCATTATTCATCTGCAATTAGAATTTTTCAAATTAATTATTTTGGAATTTTGAAACGTTCTCCTGTTTTAGATTAATTTGAGGAATTTTAGTTGACCTGAGAGTATATTGTTCAACAAATAAACTACTCCAGAAACATCTTGCTCAGCTCTCTGCCAGCTGTACTCTCTCAAGGTTTCAAGCAGCTCCCTGTTTTCTCTCATTATGAAGTGAAGAAGGGGAAAGTGAAAGGAACTGAGATGATAGATTTATCATAATTTCTTGTGTATAATTGATCATTGTAAAAATAAACTATTGCCTGAAAAAAGCAATCGAGTTAATCAGGTGCCCCCTGAAATCTCTGCTGTTGCTTTACTCACTCTCACAGGCACTTTTGCTGCTGCCCTCACCATCACCTGTACTGATGAAGCAACAGTCACGCTAGAGGCCATGGCAGAAGTATCAGCATGGCATGAAGTAGCAACAGGAGACACTGCAGTGTCAAGAAGCAACAGTGAGAGATGACAACAAAAATAACAGTCATATACAGCCTATAGACCAGAAGATATGGTTTAATCCTAAAAGATTCCCTTGCAATTATGTTTCACTTATCTTTACGTTGGCATTGGTTTAGCAATGTTTTGAGCTTTTTTTTTTTTTTAAATAGCAAATGCTAATTTAAAAATGCTGCCTATTCAAAGCATTTAGTAGGAAAATGCTGGACTGTGCTCTTCCTCTAAATATAGTCTAACCCATGCATCTTCTGAATGATTCCATTCCAAGCAGCTGGCGCTATTTAGTCTAATGAATGAAATGCTTCAGACAGTTTCTCAACTGTTGTAATTAAAAACAGGAAACAGTAAGGTAAATAGAGTAATCATGGGATCAATAAAAAATTATTATTTTAATGAAGATCTCAAATCCCCGATCGCAAGTGCTAGGTTTCAAAGTGCAGGAAATCTTAGCAAGCACACATCAGTCTCTGATGGAGCTCTTGAGCAAAAAGCTGAATAAAAATGAAGTGCACTGCTGAGATTCAGCTCTTTCTATCTGAAAATAGCAAAATAGATCTCTAGGGAGTTTCCATAAACTAAGATGCTGCAATAAAGTGGGATAGAAGGAAGAATAGATAGGAATCATGATTGAAAGGGAAGATAGGAGACAAAGACTGGTATTAACCAAGGGAGGAGGAGTTCCAGTCACAGAAAATGTCAAATATCCACAGCATTCTATTTCAGGTGTACTGAGCTAATACTTGTGAAGAGAAACAGAAAGGTGAAGCCACCGGCAGTCACATTATAGTATCTGCTAGAAAGAGAAGTAGCCCACCAGACTAAATGAAGTTCCCCTAGCGTTACATGCAATATATGAGTATCTCAGTGAAATGAGCATGGGCTGTGCTGGAGAGTGGGACAAGGACTATATGACATACAGTCTCTTCAGGACTATCACTGAGAAACTATTTCCTTTCAATGCCTTCTGATTTCATGGGTCTTGAAGAGCATTGCAGACTATGCCTCTATTTTATCATCCACAGTTTTCTTTCCAACGACTATCTCTTTCGGCTTTCCTCTACTCCTTTACACTTTCTATCCCTTTGACTTGGCAAGATGAGCTCAAGTCGTTAGTGACCTTCCACGGCAGAATTTGCCAGTTAAGCAATATAAGGAATAGCATGAATATTTGTGTATTCTTTAAGATAAATGTGTACTTTTTTATCATCTATCAATATTCTGGTAGAAACCGTCCTATTGTTTCAACTCATCTATGTTCTTTGGACATTCATTTTTTAATGATTAAGTGTTAATTCTCTGATCATTGCAACAGTTACATATTTATAGATTGGGACTTGAATCAGATTGCCAATGCGTTTACCTCTTAATGGTCAGCAATTTCACCACATGTTGAAAAAATGCCTTGGCACTTAGAGATTCATAAGTGCATAGTATTTGTTTTATTGATACTGATGACATTTAGATGAGCTAATAGCACGCCTATACTTCTACAATAAAAGTGTAGCGGTAAATGCGTTCTGTTATATGCGATAAACGTTGAATAGTTTTCTTGGGGGTTGATGTCTTCTTTTAATTTCTTTAAGAACAGTCAAATGAGGTTAGGTTCTTTAGAAACTACAATGTTAATAACTCCTGTAGGATTTTTGCAAGAATTTTAGGTATTGTGAGGGAAGCACATCTTGGAAAGAGCTAGGAGAAATACCATTGTAATTGTTATTAATATGTGTCCCGAGTTAACTTTTGATTTCTCAGTTTGACTATAGAATTTAAACACAAATATGTTGAATGTTGAAACTGAGTACTGAAAAGCAGGAAGGTCAAAGGCAGTCCAATGCCTCTGTGCTTGTGACAGTGAGTAGACAGCAGTTAAGAAAGGAGAACAGAACAGAACAGAAGCATGATTTACAAAACACTTTGTGAAAAAAAGCAGCAATAATAAGTTCAAGCTAAAAGGTAGGAGTGAAGGGAGACTAGGGCAAGAAACAGCAGGGAACAAATAGGTTGTTAAAATGGAAGCACCAAGCTGCAGCAACAGAAAGCTTGGAGGGAAGAGGTAGGGGTGCATGAGGAAGTCCCAATGAACTAACTGTGAAGCTGCCTGATGAGGAGATGCTGAATTCAGTGGGATGTGCAGACACTACAAAATCAGATTCTCCAGATGAGGAAAAACCTGTTAAGGAACTTGCTTTCTCGCAATGTCTATAAAAGCAAAAAGTAAAGCACTACCTGTATTATTCATATCAGTTTCATCTCATGATATAGCCAGGTTGGAATATTATCTTCGATCAAAGAAGTGTCATATACTAGAGGTTCTGACCCATCCTAATGGTGTAAGATTTGCTCTTACAATATTTCAGTCAAAAAGGATGTTGCTCTCGGTGTCCTGACAATATCTTAAATTCTTTCACCTTCATCGTTCAGAGAAACTATTTTCTTGCACTTCCATTTGGAAGTTGTCATATAAATTTTGTTGACTCATGTCAAACATCTATTGCTGTCCTGCCAGATGTAGCAGTAATGACTGCAAAAAAAAGATCCCTAAAGAACTTTTATTTCCTTGGGTGTATTGTGAGATTTATAAAGATATTTATCAGACATTTGCGATCTTTGAGTGTAAGTGCCGCTGCAATACTACTAAAATACTTGGCAGAATATTCTTGCACATTTTAAAGTGACTGTCATAAATATATGAGATAAAAATTTGATGAGTATTAGGATATTTATAAGAAAAAATTATGCAATTTTCAGCCATACAAAAATTATCGCTACATTTCATCCAAATTCTTCCCTCTGTTGCATGACTGCAGATCCAATGACTTTGCCCTCATGTTGCTAAAGTAGACCAGGTCATCTGTGCCTTTCAAAAACATTCTTTAATGAGTGAGGACTTCACAGGCAATTTTGAAAATGCCAAAAAATTGGCCTATTTGCTTTCTTCAGAGGGTTTTGCTATTAGTGCGTCATCTGTGGCAGTAAGTTGAGATCTCTCTACTTTCTAAACCTGTAATTTATAGGTTTAGACTTATGATGGGTGAATAAGAACACGCGTAAGTATGTATACTTTTGTTTCTGATAATCCATTTATCATCACAATTCTATTGTTCCTTGACATCTTTTTCTTCCTGAGAGTCTTTTGTCTATCAACGCCTAGATACATTTAATAATTATTTGATATTTTTTTCTATTTTTAAAGAATTATTGCATAGGTAGAAAGGTATAGTATTGCAAAATAGAAATAGCTGAACTTTTACGAAAGGAGAAATACTAATCTTGTTATTAATACAGAGAAAAATAGTAACATCTAGGCAAACAGTAAAAACATATGAGCTTCTATTATCTTACCAGAACAGATCAGTGATCTTTCTAATCTGGTAGTTAGTCTCTGACAATAACCTATAGCTGTTGATTAAAATAAACTCACAAAACCCCCCATAAACACCTAAGTGAACAATACCATGTTATAAAGAAAAAAGTCTCATGACTTTAAATGCTGACCAGCTCGATATCTTGAAGCATAAGAACTGGCAAACTTCACTGTTTCCTATACATTGTATAGGAAATATATATACATAAGAGTCAAGCTGAGTTAGAGTTGATCAACATTCAAATATGGGTGACACCTTTAAGTCAAATTATAACAAATTACTACAGTCAGTTTTGTCCCAAACATTTTAATGCACAGAGCTCTGCACATTTCATGTTTTGCCACATTCCATGTTTTTCCAGACGACTTTGTTGATAGGAAAAAGCAGTTACTGAGAAAATTCAAAAGAGAGTAATTGTAAGTGGTGTATTGAGTTGGTCAGTGCGCATGGGCACTTAAATTATGTACTGGATTGAAATTAGAACGAAGAAAGCTTCACTCTTCCAATAACTGCTAACACAGCTGATGGGGATCTGTGTTTTAAACATTGTCCCCTTCCTGTCACGGAAATCTTCTCCGCTTTTGAAAGCCTAGGTAACCAAGGGCTGAATGCATTAGTTCTGGCTGAATAGCTAAAAAGCAAGCAGATTCCTCCGAGGATGTGACTCAGAACTCAGTGGAAAAAAATCCCTTTGATATCAAAACTCTTTAGGTTTATCTATCTCATTCTTTGTGTGTGTGAGAGAGAGAGACAGATAGACAGCTGGACAGAATTATGCTCTGCGCCTGTGCTGTGGCCTTATCTCCTGTGTGGCCTTGTTGCAGTCAGCACTCCGCTCGATTTCTTGTTGTTATCTGCAGATGGCTTTTCCCAGGTTCTTGATTTGCTGCACATAGCACCATCTTTTAATCCCTGCTCTGACATTTATTCTGTTGTTTCATGCACACACACACACACACACACACACACACACAATTTATATTCCATATATACATGTGTATACATTAAGTATATTGTATGTTTTCTTTACAAATCTCTACATTAAACCTTCAACTTAGAAAATGGAAGGTGAGGAACTAAATTGAACCACATTTCAGCAGTTCAGAATAAGGCCTGGCAGCTGTCCTTGTACTATTTATGTTCACTGTTGAGGTGACAGATTAACGGGAGAAAAGCCTTACCTGCTAAAAAGTTTGTAGTATTCATAATGAACTCATCTAAGCATTCTGTCATTCATTTTGAAATTCAAAGGCATGTTTTCACAAACTGTTTTAACTGAAAGTACTTTATTGTGAATGCTAGATATTTCTTATGGGAAAGTAATCATCTTACAGAATATACGTTAAAAACCCTAACTTAATTCTTTCTTGCTTTCTTAGTTGTTAAAAAGGTTTGAATTAAATGAAAAAAAAAAAGATGAACTATCATTTATGTTTCCCCATAGCTCTTGTAGGACCCTCAAGAGTTCTTCTAATGTCTGAAATCCTAAATTTCTCTTTAGCAGAATGTATCATGGCAGATGTTATCATCCATTTAAAATACAGCTGCACCTGAAATGTTTTTGTTAGACTATAATGTCTCATAATACAAAATTTTATGCACCTTATTAATTTCACAGTGTATATAATCTAAGAAAGAGCATACTATATAAAATAAGGACTTTGTTGGAGATCTCAATAGTTTTGAACAATCTCGATCAGTGAAGATAAATTGCTTCTAGGATTTTGGACTGACAGATGTTCAGCCTCTGAAATATTATCTAAGTTTGAAGAGATTTATAAACTGTATAAATTTTTCACTGCCATAAGTTTAAACTGCCTTCACCTCTGATATTAAGGACGACCCACAATCTGCTCCAAGATAAAGGGTTAATAGTTCAAACAGGAAACTCAGGTACTGCTTATTTTTTGATGATGGAGAGTGTAGAGTTTGGGGATCTATTTTTCTTATCCTGTTACTGGCCTTTCTCTAAAATCCTGGCGGTTTGTAGGAAATATGCTAAGTGAAATTGAAGCAATAGTAGAAAAGTCATTCATGTTACTATTTTTATTTTCCCCCAAAAGTTGTCAAAATAACCTTACATATGCAAATAAGGCCTAATTACTCCCAGTAAAAGATCCAAGTTGAATTATATGGTATTTTGAATAAAGTCAGAATGTGTCATTCCAAACATTTCAGCTCAGTAGCAATTAAATAAAATCCTTGGTGTATCCTTCAAAACCTACTACCTGCAGTTAAGCCATAAGGCAAGCTTCAAGAACCAAAGGTACTGTAATTGGTCTTTTCAAAAGAAGTAAATCAGTCTGTCTGGTAGACAAAGAACACAGTTTCGCTTTAGTGAAGGAAGCCTAAACTGCGAACTAGGTCATGATACTTTATTACACGTTAGGGACAGACAAGTTAGCTGAGAGTAGGAAAACAGACATAGACATTGCTCCAGAACAGAGGCCGAAGCACAACAGACCTATTTCTTCCTATTTAGGAGAACTCTGATTAAAACTTTGCCATAGTTTTATGCAGAAGACATTTCTTTTTTTGGACAATTCTTCTTTAGAAAATGAAGAGGACAGAATTCCGCGCACCTGCAGAATATAGTATACGTTGTCGTCTGTACAATATTTAAGAAACACTTCAAATCATGAAAGAGAAAGAAATCTTTTCTCCAGAGATTTTTAACATGTCAATGAGATTGTAAGGAATCCAGGGAAACTTAAGAATAAATAATATTTACATCAGCTCCTTTGCAAGTTGAAAGCAGTTAAGATCTATTACAGCAACATTCTACTAATATTGTATTCCACAGTTTATGAATGTGAAAGTCTACAAAAATCAAGGTGGAAAAACAAAATTGCTTTCCTAAAGCTGAGTAGAAGTCAATACTTTAAATAACAGAGCTATGGAAAGATGTTAGGACTTTCTGCTTCCTAAACATGTTGTCTGTTATTACAGACATCTCTGAAGATTCAACATTCAATATTCTATTATTTTTTGATATTTGATAGCTCAAAAAAGCACCTTTTATCTGAGAAGGATGCAGAAACAAAAATAGGCGATGTAGGTAACCAGGACATATCAGAAATTAAGTGCAAATAAAATGTAGCCTTGAAATCATTCATCTAGGACACTCAACAAATGCTTGAAAAGAGAAAAAAACATATATAGAAAATGCCAGGCTTTGTTTATTCACTATTTCCTGCAGGGTCTGAAAGATACAGGTCCGAAAAGGATCTAAAAGATCATATGTTCTGAATTGGCTGAGACATTCCTGGAAGAGAGGCATTCTGATCTCTTGAAGAAACGGGGCATCACCTCTTACCCCTTTCTCAATACCAGGAGACAGGAATCCTGGTCGTACTTCTGCAATTTGATCTTAATGTGAAGACCTAAAATACCAGCAGCATAAGGCAACCTTTACCTATATGCACTTTCCAGTTAGTTCTCAGGAACTATTTGATAGAGGGGAAAGTAAACGGACTTATGACAAGTGCAGCATAAAAATGTTGGCAATCTTTAAAGGTTGTTCTCATCTGTTTAAGTGCAAGCATGACCAAGGCTTTAATTTGCAGTTAAACTTATTTGAAAGAGTAGCGTGAGCAGCCTGTATCCAACTCAGCCCATCAAATTTCTTCTTGGCCTGTAATGAGCGGGGTCATCCTTTATAGACTTTTTAATGCAGATAAACTATCTAATACTATTGTTGGCTAAAGTATTTTATTTACAGCCTACTTGATATGGACTGAATATCCAATTAATTAAAGAATAATGCACAAAATTCATTCAAATAATAAAGTGACACCCATCAATTCATTGTAGAAAAAATTAATTTAAGAAATGATGTGAGAACTGAATCCTTCGGTTCATGGGTTCTGAACAACCTTTTGTAACTGCTAATAATTTGACAGCATTATTGTTATCAAAATATTTGTTTTAATATTCCTCAACCTGTCTCCTTTCTTACTTTTTAATTGAAAAAAAAAAGATGGATATGTCTTGTTTACAGGAAGTGTCTAACTATAATCACCTTACTGAAACTGGGTGGGTATATTCCATTCTGACATCTGTCAGAATGTTATCTTTTCTTATTAATCAAGAGGGAAAAATAGTGAAAGAATCTAATATTTAAACTCTATACATTTAATGTGGACTTTTTACATTAATTGAAGGGGAAGGAGACTACTGAGATAAGTACTGACTTCACTGTGGGCTGTGCTTGCCTATAGTGAGATCAGTGAGTACAGTCATCCTGGAGATCAGAAGAGAGTGAAAAAGGTGAATTTTTTAAAAAGGCCTATATGAATTTAAACCTTCACTTTTAAAACTAAAGAGTATTCTGTTCCTCAGTTATTTCAGATCAAATCTTTCCCAATGTCATCTGCAGTTAATAACGTTTTAAATTTTGCTTCAAAGCAGAGTTTAGTGGTTCTGGTTTTGAAGTTTTAAGGAAAAGAGAGGGACAGCCTAGAGCTGGTCAGAGAATGTTATCCCCTTTGTGCTCTAGACCTGCTTCACAAGGTTAGTGAGCAATCTTCTCTCTTGAGTTTTCATCACTGTATCTCTTTGCTCAGTCTACTTTATGGGCACTGTCTGATCCATTCCTTCTTTGGTAGTATGTTCTGCTTCCAGACTTGATGATTCAGCACTTTCATCCAGTTTTTGTGGAGGAAGTTGGAGATATGTTTTATTTCTTCCTCCTTTATTGTTTACTGACTACAAGCAAGAGTGTGATGACAGTTCATGAAGGGCTACTGCCTTTTGCATCCATAGCCATACCCATAATGTTCCTGTTTTTAACATGAGCAGTGACATATACACAGTCAATAACCTAATCTTCCTATTGAGTAATATTTTAGTAAAATACAATGATGATTCTTGTCTTTGTGCCACATAATGGTCCAGATTTGACTCATCTATTAAAGCAACATTTTTATAACCTGGATACTTTTTTTTTTTCTTGACAACACAGTTGTCTTATAGATAACCTGGACTCAAATAAATGAATTTGAAATCATGGTCTTGAAAAATGATTAAACTTTCAATGATTATAACGGAGTCCCTTATTTATTATGGCCATAGTTGGCATACCAGCATTTTTTCATAACTATACATGCTTAGCGGCTATATTCTCAATAAATATTCTTTTGGATAACGAAGTTAATATCTTTGTCCATGAGACACAAATCAATCTGTATCAATTTTGGACCACATTCAACAGTTTTCTTGAAAATACCATATGGCACATCGCGCACCAGCCTTTGTTGTATCTTTTCTCTGTCATTTCAGAATATTCTGTCCCATTATGTTCTTCATGGCATTTGGCTGATGCAGCTAACTAATTAAGACAAAAATGTTCTAAGTGGTGTTACATTTCAGCCTCGCCTCAATCTAAGAGCGCAGCCAACAGAGGCAGCGAACAGACGCAGCAGTTTGTGCAGCAGTTCACGCAGAAGGGCGCCAGAAGGCAAAGAAGGCACCTCTCCATTTTGCACAGTGGTGTGTCCTTCCCCGGGGCATGGCCATGACATGCCACAGAGCATGTTCCCTAGTGGCTGCTGGAGGTGTGCATCAGCTGTGTTTGAGGCTTCAACCCAGACAGACTCTCAGACAACAGATGCAGCTCTGCAGGTGTCAGGCTGCAGGGAGTGCCTGGGGCCTCTCCGTGGGGCCTGGGCTGACAGTCAGCTCTCCTGTGTGAGGTGTGCTGTGGTTGACCAGTTGCGTCACCAGATAAAGGAGTTACGGGAGGAGGTTAGTAGGCTGCGTAGCATCCGAGAGGATGAGCAGGAGATTGACAGGGCATTCTCAGAGGCTGTGCAGCTCCAGGAGTCCCCAGCCCCCACTGCAGCGGAGTTGTCGGAGGGCTCAGCACCGTGTGTAAAGGTGCATCATAACACTGTTGAGGAGGGCTGGAAGCTGGTGACCTCTCGTAGAAGGAGAAAGGCTCTTGCTCCTCCTCAAGACTTACCCTTGAAGAACAAGCTTAGCGCCCTCCAAGCTGAGGAGGAGCTGGGCATGGCTCCAAAGGAGGCAACTGGCCTGGCAGACCCTGTGCCGTGCAGGAACCCCCGGAAGAAGCGGCGAGTGATTGTTGTGGGTGACTGCCTGCTGCAGGGGACAGAGGCACCTATCTGCCAACCTGACCTCTTGTCCAGAGAGGTGTGCTGCCTGCCAGGGGCTCGAATTCAAGAGATGTCGAGGAAAGACTGCCAAGGCTTGTCCACGCGTCGGACTACTACCCTCTGCTGATCTTCCATGTGGGTGCTAATGACACGAAAGGCAAACTGGAAACCATCAAACAGGACTTCAGAGCTCTGGGAATGGTGGTCAAGGGTCTGGGAGCCCAGGTCGTTTTCTCCTCAATCTTGCCTGTGAGGGGAAAGGACGGGAGGAGGAGTAGAAGAGTTTTCCAAGTTAACAGCTGGCTGCGCTGCTGGTGTTGGCAACAGGGCTTTGGTTTCTATGACCATGGAACCTGGTCATTTGTGCAACCCAGCTGATGGGGAGCGATGGGATCCACCTTACCAAGCGGGGCACGTGCATCTTTGCTAACAGATTGGCCGGCCTGGTAAGGAGGGCTTTAAACTAGGCAAGATGGGGGAAGGGGAGTGGTATAGTGGCAGGGGAGTCAGGAAAACACCGCTCAAGTCAGGATGCCTCCAGCGGGTGCATACAGCCAGGGGAGAGACAGCATGCAACATGGCTAAGGAGGATCCTCTTGCACCTCTCCTGGGAAGCTTGCATGCTTGACTGGCTCTCTGAAATGCCTGTACACCAATGCACGCAGCATGGGGAATAAGCAGGAAGAGTTAGAGATCTGTGTGCAGTCACAGGGCCATGATCTCATTGCACTTAACAGAGACATGGTGGGATAGTTCGCATGACTGGAATGCTGTCATGGATGGCTATGTGCTTTTTAGGAAAGACAGGCCAGGCAGGCGAGGTGGTGGAGTTGCTCTTTATGTGAGGGAGCAACTGTCATGTATGGAGCTCTGCCTCGGGGGTGGATGAAAGGCAAGTTGAGAGCCTATGGGTAAGGATTAAAGGGCAGGGTAACATGGGTGACACTGTTGTGGGGGTTTACTACAGGCCACCTGACAAGGAGGAAGTCATCGATGAGGCCTTCTACAGACAGCTGGAAGTAGCCTGACGCTCACAGGCCCTGGTTCTCATGGGAGACTTCAACCACCCTGACATCTGTTGGCAAGACAACACAGCTAGGCACAGTCAAAGAGGTTCCTGAAGAGCATTGAGAACAACTTTTTGACCCAGGTGGTGGAGACGCCAATGAGGAGAGGTGCAATGCTAGACCTTGTGCTAACGAACAAAGAAGGTCTAGTTGGAGAGGTGAAGGCTGGGGCAGCCTTGGCTGCAGGGACCATGAGATGGTGGAGTTGAGGATCCTGCGAGGAGGGAGCAGGGCAATGAGTAGGATTGCAACGCTGGACTTCAGGAGAGCTAACTTGGGCCTCTTCAGGGACCTACTTAGGGGAATCTCCTGGGGTAGGGCCCTAGAAGGAAGAGGGGTCCAAGAAAGCTGGTTAATCTTCAAGCATCACTTCCTCCAGGCTCAAGATCGGTGCATCCCTCTGAGTAAGAAGTCGAGCAAAGTGGGCAGGAGACCTGCATGGAGGAGCAAGGAGCTCTTGGCAAAACTCCAGCAGAAGAAGGAAGTGTACAGAATGTGGAAAAGGGGACAGGCCACTTGGGAGGAATACAGGGACGTTGTCAGAGTGTGCAGGGATGCGACAAAGAAGGCTAAGGCCCGTTTGCAACTAAATCTGGCAAGGGATGTCAAGGACAACAAGAAGGGCTCCTTGAAATACATCAAGAGCAAAAGGAAGACTAGGGAAAAAGTGGGCCCACTGCTGAATGGGGCGGGTGCCCTGGTGACAAAAGATACAGAGAAGGCAGAGTTATTGAATGCTGCCTTTGCTTCAGTCTTCACTGCTAAGGCCAGCCCTCAGGAATTCCCGACCCTGGGGACAAGAGAGGAAGGCTGGAGAAAGGAAGACTCTCCCTTGGTTGAGGAGGATCAGGTTAGAGATCTTTTGTCCAAACTGGACATCCATAAATCCATGGGCCCTGACGGGATGCACCCACGAGTGCTGAGGGAGCTGGCGGATGTTATCGCACTCTCCATCATCTCTGAAAGGTCCTGGAGATCAGGAGAGGTGCCTGAGGACTGGAAGAAAGCCAATGTCACCCCAGTCTTCAAAAAAGGCAAGAAGGAGGAGCCAGGGAACTCCAGGCCTGTCAGCCTCCCCTCCGTCCCTGGAAAGGTGATGGAACAGCTCCTCCTGAAGGTCCTCCCTAAGCATGTGGAGGACAAGGTGGTGATCAGGAGTAGTCCGCATGGATTCACCCAAGGGAAGTCATGCTTGACCAATCTGCTAGCCTTCTATGATGGAATGAGTGGCTGGGGAGATGAGGGCAGAGCAGTGGATGTTGTCTCCCTGGACTTCAGCAAGGCTTTGGACACTGTCTCCCATCACATCCTCATAGGGAAGCTCAGGAAGTGTGGGCTGGATGAGTGGATGGTGAGGTGGGTTGAGAACTGGCTGGATGGCAGAGCTCAGAGGGTTGTGGTCAGTGGTGCAGAGTCAAGTTGGAGGCCTGTAGCTAGTGGTGTCCCGCAGGGGTCAGTGCTGGGTCCAGTCTTGTTCCATGTATTCATCAAAGACCTGGTTGAAGGGACAGAGTGCACCCTCAGCAAGTTTGCTGATGATCCAAAACTGGGAGGAGTGGCTGACACACCAGAAGACTGTGCTGCCCTTCAGAGGGACCTGGAGAGGCTGGAGAGGTGGCCAGAGAGGAACCTCCTGAAGTTCAACAAAGGCAAGTGCAAGGTCCTGCACCTAGGCAGGAATAATCCCATGCACCAGGACAGGCTGGGGGTTGACCTGCTGGAAAGCAGCTCTGCCGAGAAGGACCTGGGAGTGCTGGTGCACAACAAGTTAAGCATGAGGCAGCAGTGTGCCCTTGTGGCCAAGAAGATCAATGGTATCCTGGGCTGCAGGAGGAAGAGTGTTGCCAGCAGGTGGAGGGAGGTGATCCTGCCCCTCTCCTCAGCCCTGGGGAGGCCTCCCCTGGAGGACTGTGTCCAGTTCTGGGCTCCCCAGGACAAGAGAGACATGACGCTCCTGGAAAGAGTCCAGCGGAGGGCTACCAAGATGATGAGGGGACTGGGCATCTCTCCTATGAGGAAAGGATGAGGGAGCTGGGCCTGTTGAGCCCAGAGAAGAGAAGACTGAGAGGGGATCTCATCAATGTGTACAAGTACCTGAAGGGAGGGTGTCAAGAGGATGAGGCCAGCCTCTTCTCTGTGGTGCCCAGTGACAGGCCAAGAGGCAACAGGCAGAAACTGAAACACAGGAAGTTCCATCTGAACATGAGGAGAAACTTCCTTACTGTGAGGGTGGCAGAGCACTGGAAGAGGTTGCCCAGAGAGGCTGTGGAGTCTCCTTCGCTGGAGACATTCAAAACCCGCCTGGATGTGATCCTGGGCAATATGCTGTAGAGGACCCAGCTTGAGGAGGGAGGTTGGACTAGATGATCTCCAGAGGTCCCTTCCAACCTAACGATTCTGTGATTCTGTGTTTAAAAGATAGTTACCTTTATATTTATGGAGGGATTGTAGTCTTCAAAGATTTAATTTTTAACGATATTCATTTTAAATGTGAATTTTCATAGTATACAGCTAACAGGATGAATTCTGATTGAGATGTTCTGCTGGGGTCAACATGATTACTCATAAATACAGGTCAATATTTTGGGTAGGGGTATTGTTAATGTGGAATTTGGTGCTCTCACAAAACCCTACTGTGGAATAGAATTCCAACACTGACTTTAATCCAGCACAGCAAAAGAGAGACAAGTATTGTCACACGGTATGCATTAGCAAAGTGAATCTATTCATTGTTTGGCAAAAGAATATTTTCTTTTTCAAAAGAATAGATGGAATAATTACTATAAATACTAGAGTGCCATCATAAAAGGAAGCATAACATCAACTCGGTCAATAAATAGAGATTTAAGGTGAAATGAGAAAATAACCTTGAGTGAATTTCTCCAGTTTCACAAGCTTCCAAAGTGCTAGCTCAGGAGATACCATTTGGATAGTATCAGGCAATATCCTCAAGACATTACTTAGACACATTTTTGAAGGTTAACACAACTTAGTTTAGAGATTTATTCAGAATGAAAAAATAAGCAATAACAATTTTTTAGCACTATTGTCCATCTACGCTCCAGTATATCTCAGATCATTTTACAGTCACACAGGCAAACTAAACATATTTATAACTCTGACCTTTGTTGCTTTACTCCTCTTGGAAGTTTATTATGTTAAGTATCTCGACCATAACCATGAGCATAAGTTCCTACATGACTCTCAGAAACTCAGCAATAGCCAGACAGGAAGGACAGGCAGAATCTTCCTGAAAGTTCGTTTTCCATGAAAACCTGAAATTGTGTACTGAATACAGTTGACCATCCAATCTCTATTTCACTCATACTTTTATGCTGTCGTAGAGAAAACCATTCACCATCTTCCTCCTTTGTCCAGCTCCTTAACTTCACCACGGCAGGAAAACAAACCTTTTCCTAAAGATAAGAAAGGACAAAGAGCCTTCCACAAACATAGCTAGTATGTAAGATGTAACACTTTTTCTGGGTGTTATTTTTAAATTACTCTGTCCCTGCATAGCCTCATAAGTTTTTAATACCTTAAAATTTGCATGCAGCTCTTTCTCCACATCTGCCTGAATGTCAGAGCAGCTGAGGTAGATTTTTGTATGAAGTGGCAATTCTCTTCCCTTTGCAGTCACACGAAGCCACATGAATTTAATAGATGTTGAACAGGGACCTGCTGAACAGATCAGTTTTAAGTGTTGTACTCCCAAATATGGGCAGCCTGCCAACCTGCTGTATGAGTATTTCACTTATTAACAATAAAACAGAAGCTGCATCTTTGCTATGGGTTTGGCTAGAGATGTGCTATTTTGCACATGGACTATAACAGAGATTACAAATTTCATGTTTTAAATACAATTTTAAATGAGTATCGTCAGAGTTTTGTTATGTTTCTACCTTTTTTTTCTTCCACAAAAGAAAAAAAAATCTGTGTTTAATTTCCCAGGCTGGTGCACCATATTTTTGATCTGACACATTCAGTTGTACCAGTAATATTATGTTCTGCTATGTCAATAGAGTAATGAAACATGACTGAAATAACCAGACACAGCAATGAAATAGGCCGCAAAATGTAACAAGATAGGGTTTTCTAAAGTAGAGAGAGGGAAAAAAAAGTGGGCTCTATATTTTAATAATTATAATATAGCTTAATATTGGAGCTTCAGTTGAAATAAATGAATATCATTTCTTCACTTAAAAAATATGTATATACTGGGGTCATGGGAATTTTTCATACCTGACCTGGATTTGTAATTGCTATGATTATATTATTTCATGCTGATGTGGCACTTTTCAATTTTATGATTTACATTTGAGAATCTTACTGTACTTTACAAATACTAAACACTAAAATACTCCTCTGAATAAATGCATACATATCTGTAGACATACACACACAAAAATGCACATAGATTTAGAGACCAAAAAAAATCACAGAATCACGGAATGATTGAGGTTGGACGGGACCTCTGCAGATCATCTAGTCCAATCCCCCTGCTCAAGCTGGGGCCTCTACAGCATATTGCCCAGGATCACATCCAGGCGGGTTTTGAATGTCTCCAGCGAAGGAGACTCCACAGCCTCTCTGGGCAACATCTTCCAGTGCTCTGCCACCCTCACAGGGAAGAAGTTTCTCCTCATGTTCAGATGGAACTTCCTGTGTTTCAGTTTCTGCCTGTTGCCTCTTGGCCTGTCACTGGGCACCACAGAGAAGAGGCTGGCCTCATCCTCTTGACACCCTCCCTTCAGATACTTGTACACATTGATGAGATCCCCTCTCAGTCTTCTCTTCTCTGGGCTCAACAGGCCCAGCTCCCTCATCCTTTCCTCATAGGAGAGATGCTCCAGTCCCCTCATCATCTTGGTAGCCCTCCGCTGGACTCTTTCCAGGAGCGTCATGTCTCTCTTGTCCTGGGGAGCCCAGAACTGGACACAGTCCTCCAGGGAAGGCCTCCCCAGGGCTGAGGAGAGGGGCAGGATCACCTCCCTCCACCTGCTGGCAACACTGCTGGCTCATGCACCCCAGGACACCATTGGCCTTCTTGGCCACAAGGGCACACTGCTGCCTCATGCTTAACTTGTTGTACACCAGCACTCCCAGGTCCTTCTCTGCAGAGCTGTTTTCCAGCAGGTCAACCTCCAGCCTGTCCTGGTGCATGGCATTATTCTTCCCCAGGTGCAGGACCCCTGGAACTGCACGAGTTTCCTCATGCAACCCACCTCTCCAGCCTCTCCAGGTCCCTCTGAAGGGTAGCACAGCCTTCTGGTGTGTCAGCCACTCCCCCCAGTTTTGGATCATAGAATCACAGAATCACACAGAATCGTTAGGTTGGAAGGGACCTCTGGAGATCATCTAGTCCAACCTCCCTCCTCAAGCTGGGTCCTCTACAGCATATTGCCCAGGATCACATCCAGGTGGGTTTTGAATGTCTCTAGGGAAGGAGACTCCACAGCCTCTCTGGGCAACCTCTTCCAGTGCTCTGCCACCCTCACAGGGAAGAAGTTTCTCCTCATGTTCAGATGGAACTTCCTGCGTTTCAGTTTGTGCCCGTTGCCTCCTGGCCTGTCACTGGGCACCACAGAGAAGAGGCTGGCCCCATCCTCTTGACACCCCACTCCCTTCAGGTACCTGTACACATTGATGAGATCCCCTCTCAGTCTTCTCTTCTCTGGGCTCAACAGGCCCAGCTCCCTCAGCCTCTCCTCATAGGAGAGATGCTCCAGTCCCCTCATCATCTTAGTAAACCCTCCACTGGACTCTTTCCAGGAGCGTCATGTCTCTCTTGTCCTGGGGAGCCCAGAACTGGACACAGTCCTCCAGGGGAGGCCTCCCCAGGGCTGAGGAGAGGGGCAGGATCACCTCCCTCCACCTGCTGGCAACACTCTTCCTCCTGCAGCCCAGGATACCATTGATCTTCTTGGCCACAAGGGCACACTGCTGCCTCATGCTTAACTTGTTGTCCACCAGCACTCCCAGGTCCCTTTTCTGCAGAGCTGCTTTCCAGCAGGTCAACCCCCAGCCTGTCCTGGTGCATGGGATTATTCCTGCCTAGGTGCAGGACCTTGCACTTGCCTTTGTTGAACTTCAGGAGGTTCCTCTCTGGCCACCTCTCCAGCCTGTCAAGGTCCCTCTGAAGGGCAGCACAGTCTTCTGGTGTGTCAGCCACTCCTCCCAGTTTTGGATCATCAGCAAACTTGCTGAGGGTGCACTCTGTCCCTTCAACCAGGTCTTTGATGAATACATGGAACAAGACTGGACCCAGCACTGACCCCTGCGGGACACCACTAGCTACAGGCCTCCAACTTGACTCTGCACCACTGACCACAACCCTCTGAGCTCTGCCATCCAGCCAGTTCTCAACCCACCTCACCGTCCACTCATCCAACCCACACTTCCTGAGCTTCCCTATGAGGATGTGATGGGAGACAGTGTCCAAAGCCTTGCTGAAGTCCAGGGAGACAACATCCACTGCTCTGCCCTCATCTCCCCAGCCACTCATTCCATAAGAGAAGGCTAGCAGATTGGTCAAGCATGACTTCCCTTGGGTGAATCCATGCGGACTACTCCTGATCACCACCTTGTCCTCCACATGCTTAGGGAGGACCTCCAGGAGGAGCTGTTCCATCACCTTTCCAGGGATGGAGGTGAGGCTGACAGGCCTGGAGTTCCCTGGCTCCTCCTTCTTGCCCTTTTGGAAGACTGGGGTGACATTGGCTTTCTTCCAGTCCTCAGGCACCTCTCCTGATCTCCAGGACCTTTCAGAGATGATGGAGAGTGCGATAACATCCGCCAGCTCCCTCAGCACTCGTGGGTGCATCCCGTCAGGGCCCATGGATTTATGGATGTCCAGTTTGGACAAAAGATCTCTAACCTGATCCTCCTCAACCAAGGGAGAGTCTTTCTCCAGCCTTCCTCTCTTGTCCCCAGGGTCTGGAATTCCTGAGGACTGGCCTTAGCAGTGAAGATGGAAGCAAAGGCAGCATTCAATAACTCTGCCTTTTCTGTATCCTTTGTCACCAGGGCACCCGCCCCATTCAGCAGTGGGCCCACTTTTTCCCTAGTCTTCCTTTTGCTCTTGATGTATTTCAAGGAGCCCTTCTTGTTGTCCTTGACATCCCTTGCCAGATTTAGTTGCAAATGGGCCTTAGCCTTCCTTGTCGCATCCCTGCACACTCTGACAACGGCCCTGTATTCCTCCCAAGTGGCCTGTCCCCTTTTCCACGTTCTGTACACTTCCTTCTTCTGCTGGAGTTTTGCCAAGAGCTCCTTGCTCCTCCATGCAGGTCTCCTGCCCACTTTGCTCGACTTCTTACTCAGAGGGATGCACCGATCTTGAGCCTGGAGGAAGTGATGCTTGAAGATTAACCAGCTTTCTTGGACCCCTCTTCCTTCTAGGGCCCTACCCCAGGAGATTCCCCTAAGTAGGTCCCTGAAGAGGCCCAAGTTAGCTCTCCTGAAGTCCAGCGTTGCAATCCTACTCATTGCCCTGCTCCCTCCTCGCAGGATCCTCAACTCCACCATCTCATGGTCCCTGCAGCCAAGGCTGCCCCAGCCTTCACCTCTCCAACTAGACCTTCTTTGTTCGTTAGCACAAGGTCTAGCATTGCACCTCTCCTCATTGGCGTCTCCACCACCTGGGTCAAAAAGTTGTTCTCAGTGCTCTTCAGGAACCTCTTTGACTGTGCCTAGCTGTGTTGTCTTGCCAACAGATGTCAGGGTGGTTGAAGTCTCCCATGAGAACCAGGGCCTGTGAGCGTCAGGCTACTTCCAGCTGTCGGTAGACTTCCTCCTGGTCAGGCGGCCTGTAGTAAACCCCAACAACAGCGTGACTCATTTTACCCTGCCCTTTAATCCTTACCCATAGGCTCTCAACTTGCCTTTCATCCACCCCGAGGCAGAGCTCCATACATGACAGTTGCTCCCTCACATAAAGAGCAACTCCACCACCTCGCCTGCCTGGCCTGTCTTTCCTAAAAAGCACATAGCCATCCGTGACAGCATCCCAGTCATGCGAGCTATCCCACCATGTCTCTGTTAAGTGCAATGAGATCATGGCCCTGTGACTGCACACAGATCTCTAACTCTTCCTGCTTATTCCCCATGCTGCGTGCATTGGTGTACAGGCATTTCAGAGAGCCAGTCAAGCATGCAAGCTTCCCAGGAGAGGTGCAAGAGGATCCTCCATAGCCATGTTGCATGCTGTCTCTCCCCTGGCTGTATGCACCCGCTGGAGGCATCCTGACTTGAGCGGTGTTTTCCTGACTCCCCTGCCACTATACCACTCCCCTTCCCCCATCTTGCCTAGTTTAAAGCCCTCCTTACCAGGCCGGCCAATCTGTTAGCAAAGATGCACGTGCCCCGCTTGGTAAGGTGGATCCCATCGCTCCCCATCAGCTGGGTTGCACAAATGACCAGGTCCCATGGTCATAGAAACCAAAGCCCTGTTGCCAACACCAGCAGCGCAGCCAGCTGTTAACTTGGAAAACTCTTCTACTCCTCCTCCCGTCCTTTCCCCTCACAGGCAAGATTGAGGAGAAAAAGACCTGGGCTCCCAGACCCTTGACCACCATTCCCAGAGCTCTGAAGTCCTGTTTGATGGTTTCCAGTTTGCCTTTCATGTCATTAGCACCCACATGGAAGATCAGCAGAGGGTAGTAGTCCGACGCGTGGACAAGCCTTGGCAGTCTTTCCTCGACATCTCTTGAATTCGAGCCCCTGGCAGGCAGCACACCTCTCCGGACAAGAGGTCAGGTCGGCAGATAGGTGCCTCTGTCCCCTGCAGCAGGCAGTCACCCACAACAATCACTCGCCGCTTCTTCTGGGGGTTCCTGCACGGCACAGGGTCTGCCAGGCCAGTTGCCTCCCTTGGAGCCATGCCCAGCTCCTCCTCAGCTTGGAGGGCGCTAAGCTTGTTCTTCAAGGGTAAGTCTTGAGGAGGAGCAAGAGCCTTTCTCCTTCTACGAGAGGTCACCAGCTTCCAGCCCTCCTCAACAGTGTTATGATGCACCTTTACACACGGTGCTGAGCCCTCCGACAACTCCGCTGCAGTGGGGGCTGGGGACTCCTGGAGCTGCACAGTCTCCGAGAACGCCCTGTCAATCTCCTGCTCATCCTCTCGGATGCTACGCAGCCTACTAACCTCCTCCCGTAACTCCTTTATCTGGTGATGCAACTGGTCAACCACAGCACACCTCGCACAGGAGAGCTGACTGTCAGCCCAGGCCCCACGGAGAGGCCCCAGGCACTCCCTGCAGCCTGACACCTGCAGAGCTGCATCTGCTGTCTGAGAGTCTGTCATCAGCAGACTTGCTGAGGGTGTACTCTGTCCCTTCAACCAGGTCTTTGATGAATACATGGAACAAGACTGGACCCAGCACTGACCCCTGCGGGACACCACTAGCTACAGGCCTCCAACTTGACTCTGCACCACTGACCACAACCCTCTGAGCTCTGCCATCCAGCCAGTTCTCAACCCACCTCACTGTCCACTCATCCAGCCCACACTTCCTGAGCTTCCCTATGAGGATGTGATGGGAGACAGTGTCCAAAGCCTTGCTGGAGTCCAGGGAGACCACATCCACTGCTCTGCCCTCATCTCCCCAGCCACTCATTCCATCAGAGAAGGCTAGCAGATTGGTCAAGCATGACTTCCCTTGGGTGAATCCATGCTGACTACTCCTGATCACCTTCTTGTCCTCCACATGCTTAGGGGCTCCAGGAGGAGCTGTTCCATCACCTTTCCAGGGACGGAGGGGAGGCTGACAGGCCTGGAGTTTCCTGGCTCCTCCTTCTTGCCCTTTTGGAAGACTGGGGTGACAAAAAAGCAAGGTATGGAGGGCTAAAATGAATCTCCAAGGCCAAGTATATACTATTTTCTCATGACTAGCACAGCTAATTCAGTAGAAATTTCTGTTGAAATTTCACTCATACTTATGAAGCGTGCTTTTTTTCATGTAGCTTATTTTGACTGTGAGGAGTCATTTCATTTTTCTAACAAATAGCATTATTTTGCCTTGAGTATTCTTTGATACACTGCAGCAATTTTTCCTCTAAGGAAGAGGTCCAAATTCTGATATAGCTTAAAGTAGTGGCTTGTCTAGAAGATGACTCAGGAAGAAGATGGAAGTCTAGGTGAATACCCTGGTACCGCCCTGGTCTTGTTTAAACTTGCATAAATTATACATACTATAAAATTAAACAAACAAACAAACAAAACCAAAGTTATTCTCCTCAAGTATTGAGGTCACAAAACGCCATGTGACAGCAATAGCTGATATTTAATAGTTCAGATTAGCATTGTGCTAATATATTTATTTCACTTTTCTTCTCTCTAAACTAAGGGCAGAGGATACTTTTATCTGCCTAGAATGGAATGCAATATGATCTAATGTGTACCCACATCATATAATATAAACTTTTTTCTGAAAGAAAAATTGTTTCACTTTGTTGACACACAAAATAGTTAAACATCTGTCTCTCAGAACTTGTAGTAGAGAGTAGAGAGTAATTTTGCATCTGGTAGAAGTATAGTGAATAATACTGGGGAAAAAAAAAAAGGAGGGGAGGGAAGAAAAAAAGATATAGCTCAAGCAGGTTAGGGAATTTCTCTATATGTACACAGTGAGAAATTAGAATCAGGTAAAGCAGTAGGTCTTATTGGCCATGTCTGTTTTTTTCCCCTTCAAGCACCACTGCCTGGTCAGTATGTCACGATCACATCCTTGGGGTAAAGTAATAATCAGATTTGGAGAAAGGAAGGTATCTCAAGGTTCCTCAGGGATTGATACTGGGACTGCCATTGTTTAGTGTCGTCACTGAGGACCTGAAATGCAGGATCGAAGCAAGTAAGCAGACGATATCACATCGGGGGGAGCTGGCAGAAACTTTATGAAGTTGGACAAATTTAAATGAAAAATCCTGCAAAGGCTGGGTGCATGCTGGCTAAGAAGCAGCCTTATGGAAAAGGATTTAGGTGCCAGGGGATAAGCTGAACATTAGTCAGCAATGCGTCCTTGCAGAAATGAAAAATAGCTGCATACTGGACTATATGAGGAAGGCTGTGGTCAACAGGTCAGGGAAAGTGATTCCTCTCCTTTGTTTGGCGCTAGTAATATAGTATCAGAAGTGCTGTGTCTAGTTCTGGGTTCTCCAGTACCAGAATGGCATTGACATGCTGGAGCAAGTCCACTGGAGGGCCACCAAGGCAAGGGGCAGGAACACAGGAGTTATGAGGAGAAGCAGCGGGAACTGAGTTTGTCAGTAAGAAAAATAGAAGAAGAAGGGAGATGTTTTCAACTACCTAGTAGGAGAGTGTAGAGAAGATGGAGCCAGATTCATCCTTGAAAGTACACAATGAAAGTACTAGAGGCAACAGACAAAAGCTGCAACAAGGGAAATTCCAAGTAGAAGTTAGGAAAAAATGTGTTCACTATGTGAGTCATTGCACACTGGAACAGGATGCCCCAGTAGGCTGAGAAACCTCCATCCTTGGAGATATTTAATGGCATACTGGACAGGGCCCTGAGCAATCTCATCTAAAGTTGAAACTGGATATAGCTTTGAGGTTAGCCATGCTCTGAGTGGGGGATTGAACCAGATGACCTTCAGAAATCCCTCGCAACCTAAATGCAACCAAAATCTGGTTCCCAGAAGTGATATTGACAGGATCTATCATGGCTTTCCCTTGCACTCTCCTTTTCCAAAGACAATCTTGATTTTTAATCCAAACAAATTTCCTGCTACTGCAAAGACCTACAATACTGGACTCATGTGATAAAGTCTACTTCGTACCTTTAATGTTTTGTACAATGACAGATGGGAATTAAAAAGCTGAGCAGATCTTTACAGTCCTGTCTTCCTATGTTAATCAAGTCTTCTATGCAATACGGCTCTCTGAGCTCAGGCTACAATTATCCACCAAAATGAACACGAATCACTATTGCATAAGCTTTTTCTGGACAACTATTTCTTTTGTCCTCTTCTTTGTGCTTTGCTGTCAGGATAAAAGAATGAAGAGAGGTATAATATCACTGCCACATTCCTATTTTGAAAGGTAATTTTCCAAGGGTCCTTTACATATATTTTGGAACATCTTTGCACCTGAAAGTATCAAAAAGCAATCAGATATCCAAATCAGTCCAGTGTGACTTTTTTGTATCTGTCAGTGAAAACTCTATGGAAGAGAGAATTCTCAGATAGATTTTATTCCTTAATATAGAATTTATCTTGTTTAAAAACAGCCAAGGGCTCCATTTCTCTTAATAAATTTAAGTGATAGTGATTTTTTCCCTTTTATACTTTTTCATTAGGCTAGAAAGAACTTTGGTGAACGGAGTGCAGAGCAAGTCACATCCATAAATACAGTCAAGCATCAATAGCTTATTTAATCATTTTGGGGTTCATTTTTATTTTTAAGAGACATCATGAAGTTCAACAAAGGCAAGTGTAGGGTCCTGCACCTGGGGAGGAATGCACCAGGACAGGCTGGGGGTTGACCTGCTGGAAAGCAGCTCTGCCGAGAAGGACCTGGGAGTGCTGGTAGACAACAAGTTAAGCATGAGGCAGCAGTGTGCCCTTGTGGCCAAGAAGGCCAATGGTGTCCTGGGGTGCATTAGGAGGAGTGTTGCCAGCAGGTGGAGGGAGGTGATCCTGCCCCTCTCCTCAGCCCTGGGGAGGCCTCCACTGGAGGACTGTGTCCAGTTCTGGGCTCCCCAGGACAAGAGAGACATGACGCTCCTGGAAAGAGTCCAGCGGAGGGCTACCAAGATGATGAGGGGACTGGGCATCTCTCCTATGAGGAAAGACTGAGGGAGCTGGGCCTGTTGAGCCCAGAGAAGAGAAGACTGAGAGGGGATCTCATCAATGTGTACAAGTACCTGAAGGGAGTGGGGTGTCAAGAGGATGGGGCCAGCCTCTTCTCCGTGGTGCCCAGTGACAGGCCAGGAGGCAACGGGCACAAACTGAAACACAGGAAGTTCCATCTGAACATGAGGAGAAACTTCCTTACTGTGAGGGTGGCAGAGCACTGGAAGATGTTGCCCAGAGAGGCTGTGGAGTCTCCTTCCCTGGAGACATTCAAAACCCACCTGGATGTGATCCTGGGCAATATGCTGTAGAGGACCCAGCTTGAGGAGGGAGGTTGGACTAGATGATCTCCAGAGGTCCCTTCCAACCTCAATCATTCCATGATTCTGTGATCTTTTTACAAATCGTGAATGTTCTGACATGGTTAATGATTTTGTTGCTGTTGTTGTTCCTTAGGATTCTCAATATCTTCCATCTGCTCAGATTTTCTCTACCAGCTATATGTACAAATTTGTTTACTTTAAACTCTACCCTTTCCTGAGTTTCATGTAGCAGACAGGGATGATACAGGTTCTGGTACACACCAAGAATATATGCCTAAGAAGATGGTGAAGGTGAAACCACTATCCTATGTTTCCACTAGAAAAGGAGGACATGCCAAGGAATCAAAAGGGCATGTCATCATCCCAAGTGGAAGCACAGTATAGTAGCCTTTAGTATGTTTATGACCTGAACATTCCTGGTCATAGGTTATAGTTATGTATAAAAAAAGAGATTGACCATCTGAAAGTTCCTCTTTAATCATGGTGTTCTTGATGCTCTGCAAACTGTTCATGTGGTTTCGTAGACCACCAGCAATCCATGGATTGACCACAGTCTCGAAATCACTGTTTCACTATGACTTTTTCTATTGTTCGGATTTTCTATCTTGCTACTTTGCAAAAACCATCAGTTTTTGGCACTAAAAAAACGCAGCAGGATTCTAATTACTATTCCAGTCTATTAACCAAAAACGTTAAGGTATATCATTCACTTTTTTTTAACTCAACTTTTACAGGACTTTTCAGACTTTAAACAGAGCTTTAAACAGAACAGTAAGGTTCCTTCCTACTGGTAAAATTCTCACATCATTACTTTCTGCCTGCCTAAAATTCTAAGTCACTTTCAAATGTATGAAGCACTGTTGAGTTGAATATTTATTTTACTTTAAGTCTTTGTATTCCATCAAAATTACATCAACAGGATTTCATCCTTTACTTTCTGCCTTATATTTTCTGTGTACTGCTGCTGTGCACTGGTGAGTAATGCTCATGTAGTATGGAGAATAGCTTGTGCTCTATCAAACCGTGTTTGTGTTTTACTCCAGAGATGTATGTCTGTGATCTGCACAATAACAAAAAGTTCTGTAAGACGAGAGCACCTAAAAATAGCTAATTCTTTTAGAGGAACAGGAATATAACATTTAAATTGAACGTATCTCCAAAACATAACAGTATAGCGTGCAGAATGATATAAAAGGAGTTTGTATGGTAGTTTTCCTACTGAGCTTTAATTAAAGCTGTACTGGTGACTCATACGGAAGTGCTTATGATACACATGATTTGAATATCAGGTGTTACGATTCAGTCACAGGCTTAGTAGTTCTAGATACGAAGTTTACAGATACATTGTAAATAGCTTCCATGTCTTTAGAGATATTAGAAGTTCCCCAGAATATGTAAATTTTTTAAAAAGCTTAACATTACTTGAATTTTGTTGCAATTCTCAGCAATAGGAAACATAAAATTGTTACTTGATTGCTATAAACTTAATTCTGACCTCCTGGTATGACTCAGAATCTTTGTAGGAAAATAAAAATCTACAGACTGATTATCAAAGCAACAGATTTCATTATGAAATGTGTAAAAACTCATTCTGTATGTTTCTTTCAGGTCTTTTTTTTTCTGTCTCTTTATGTTGGGCATTTAACCACAACAACAACAACCAGTATGTATTTTAAAGCTTAAGAGCATTTGAGCTGCATAGTGAGATTTCTTTTTGAGTCTGCTAGTATAAATAACTTAGCAAGGCAGAGAAATAGAGATAATCAAATACCTACACACTCCCAAGCTCCTTTCATCTGTAGCAGCGGATCCCACATTTCACTTTCTTGATGTGTCATGGACACTAATGCAGTTATCTGTCATGAATGGTGCATCAAATACCATGAAGCAGAAATACTGGCATTGTGCAGCAGCAGGGGGAATATATCATTCAGTGGGATTCCTTGAGATTGTCGTCTCGTGCAATGAAGGCCTAATTGCCTGGCCTACTAAACCATTCATGACTGACAGACCATGAGTTGGGAAACTCTGACTCATGTACCCTTGCACATCATTCTTCTTAGTACTGCCAACTGCTGTGAAACATATGGATTGTGGAATGTCAAGTACACATGTGGAAGGGAGCAAGAGAATGTGAAAATACACTGCATTTCACTTCCACAGGCAAAATGCATCACTGTATTCCTGAGGGGATTATGATAGCTGGTTACCTAATTTGCTCTCTGTGGTATGATCATATAATTAATCAATTTGTTGTTAAAAGGTATTGCATAATTTTTGGTTGTGACTGAGCATGGACATTAGGTACTTGGCTTTGGAATTATTATCATTTATTTTTAATATAAATCCTGCATTTTGTGTTTTGCTATTTAATAATAAGAAGATATTCTGTAAGGTAAGTGTATTATTTATAATTCCTTTTCTTTCTTAGATGGTTCATTCTAGTCTTCTAGAGATCAGAAAAATTTTTTTAAACAACCCTAACTCTAAAGGTTTTTAAGCTAAGTCAGCAGATGTTACCAGACCAATGCTATACTGACATAAAATTTTGAAGTCATTTGAATGATTATTTAAAAAATCTTTGATGCTAAGTAGCAAATCTTGGGAGGAATATAGGGCCGTTGTCAGAGTGTGCAGGGATGCGACAAGGAAGGCTAAGGCCCATTTGCAACTAAATCTGGCAAGAGATGTCAAGGACAACAAGAAGGGCTCCTTGAAATACATCAGGAGCAAAAGGAAGACTAGGGAAAACGTGGGCCCGCTGCTGAATGGGGTGGGTGCCCTGGTAACAAAGGATATAGAGAAGGCAGAGTTATTGAATGCTGCCTTTGCTTCAGTCTTCACTGCTAAGGCCAGTCCTCAGGAATTCCCGACCCTGGGGACAAGAGAGGAAGGCTGGAGAAAGGAAGACTCTCCCTTGGTTGAGGAGGATCAGGTTAGAGATTTTTTGTCCAAACTGGACATCCATAAATCCATGGGCCCTGACGGGATGCACCCACGAGTGCTGAGGGAGCTGGCAGATGTTATTGCTAGGCCACTCTCCATCATCTCTGAAAGGTCCTGGAGATCAGGAGAGGTGCCTGAGGACTGGAAGAAAGCCAATGTCACCCCAGTCTTCCAAAAGGGCAAGAAGGAGGAGCCAGGGAACTCCAGGCCTGTCAGCCTCACCTCCATCCCTGGAAAGGTGATGAAACAGCTCCTCCTGGAGGTCCTCCCTAAGTATCTGGAAGACAAGAAGGTGATCAGGAGTAGTCAGCATGGATTCACCAAAGGGAAGTCATGCTTGACCAATCTGATGGAATGAGTGGCTGGGGAGATGAGGGGAGAGCAGTGGATGTGGTCTTCCTGGACTCCAGCAAGGCTTTGGACACTGTCTCCCATCACATCCTCATAGGGAAGCTCAGGAAGTGTGGGCTAGATGAGTGGACGGTGAGGTGGGTTGAGAACTGGCTGGATGGCAGAGCTCAGAGGGTTGTGGTCAGTGGTGCAGAGTCAAGTTGGAGGCCTGTAGCTAGTGGTGTCCGCCAGGGGTCAGTGCTGGGTCCAGTCTTGTTCCATGTATTCATCAATGACCTGGTTGAAGGGACAGAGTGCACCCTCAACAAGTTTGCTGATGATCCAAAACTGGGAGGAGTGGCTGACACACCAGAAGACTGTGCTGCCCTTCAGAGGGACCTGGAGAGGCTGGAGAGCTGACCAGAGAGGAACCTCCTGAAGTTCAACAAAGGCAAGTGCAAGGTCCTGCACCTAGGCAGCAATAATCCCATGCACCAGTACAGGCTGGGGGTTGACCTGATCTCCTACATCTAGCAGGAAAATAAAAACACCCAAACTGATATAATAGCCATGGGAAGAAAAGAGTAACATTAACCAGATTAGGTTATATGCAAGATAATTCATTTTTTTAAGTGATCTACCCTCTATTTTAGGATGGTGACAAGTACTTGCCTTCTATTATCCTCATGCCTCATGAAGAGGGACATCTATAAGTAAAATAACATCAGAAGTGATGAGCTGTAGTGGCCTGTGTAAGGAAGTGCACAATTTCAGTTATCCCCATTTGTCATAATGTGTCATATTTAGCAGCCACAGCCTCCGTTTGATAACAGCCATGTAGCAAGGGGCTGAAACCAGATCAAATGCTACTGTGGAGATTCTCCTTCCTTTATAAGCAGTCATAACGAGCCTTAAATATCGGGTACCATGCTGAGATTCTAGATATTTCCTAAGTTGTTAAGTGCTCAGATGCAAAGCTTGATTTGAATCAGTCACTCTATAGAATAGTTCCAAAGACTCTTTCTTTTGCTTCTTCTTCCAAATTATGTCAATGCATATTTAAAAAGTGGGATGTTTTAAGTTCTTTTGAAATGGTAGCTAGATGCTACTAATAAACAGAGGTATTTAAATTTATCAGCACAATTTTATCTTTTTCCCAGTAGGAACCAAAAGAGATGTTGACTTTAAGCACCTAAGTCATATACCTGACTTAGGAGTCAGACACCTTACATAATCAATGGTGAGAACTGCACACCTCTGTATCTCCTTCAGGTGTATACGAGAATGCATACGACCTAAATGCCCTTAGGTAGGTGTATGAAGTTAGGTAACACATTCCATCTGGTGTAAACTATACAAAGAGTGTAGGCACTGATCTTAGGGTACTTCAAGTTGCCCTTTTAGCCCAGAATCCTTCCCTACTTTTCCTTCTACTGCACCTAGAATAAATTGCCTGAAAATGCACAGCTAATAAAAGGATGGCTTACCCAGCACAAGGGTATTCAGAGCTTTTATTCAAAAAATGCCTGTGATTCATTTTTCATACTTGGCTGTAGAGTGTTATTTGTGCTGGTCTAGTCTCCTCCAAAAGCTGTTGCAATTTCTTTTGTTTTTTCAATGGCTGTTTTTCTCAGTTTCATGTTGTTTTCCTTCATATAACATCTTTCCTTTCTTTTCTGGGCACCCTTCCATTCCCTCCTCCAGAGTTACCATAGAAATATGCAGTCACAAATTTCAGCAGAGAAACTCAGGCTAAAGTAATAAAATGAAATGTCAGGAAAAAACACTTTGCATAAGTCACAAAACAAATTGTACATTTGGATAATTATTAATTATGTGATATTTTTACAAAACTTGGGCATAGCTGCAGGAGCTTGCTTTTAATGTTGTGCTTTTAGTTTGTACTCCACTATTTGCATTAATATCATTGGCAATAAATACATTTATTTGAAGTGTATCGGCTTGGCAAGCCCTTTTATCTTCTGCCTACAGTATTCATTTTAAACAGCTACAAAAATAAAACTTGGCACTTTCCAAAAAAAAAAAAAAAGATAATAAACAAAGCTAAATATACTATGCATGGTATATATCTAAGTGTGACATACACAATTTACTGCCTACATGTTAGTAATTGTGAATAAGCAAAGCGGAAGAGTTCCTCTCCTATAAGAAGACATCTAGATTTAACTGACCTTGGTATAGATATCAGGATATAAAATTTACTAGGAAGAAAAAACAAACAAATAAACAAAACCCCAGTGTGTGTGTGTGTGTGTGTGTGTGTGTGTGTGTTCGCGTGTGCGTGAAAATGTTGATTACTGCTAGATGTGAGAACCTTATGAATATATTTAGTCAACAGAAATAGTTAAACTCTTCATTGCAAACATATTTACAAATTTGGCCTGATTTTTCATAGGCTATCTAGTGAACTGACTTCAATTTATGTAAAATTTATGTAAAATGTATTTGTTACACAACAGTACTACAGTAATAGTTTGAACTGGTGACTTTCAGCCTTGTGGTTGATGGCTGATTGTTCAATTTGAGCATTCATTCTTCACTTAGGTGTCTCACTGGTCAACTATTCTTTCTGCTTCTAGGTTAGATGTTTCAAATTATTAAAACAATAGAATAACGGCCCTATAAATAGCACTGACTGAAATACATCATTAATTTGTCAGTAATATATTTATAACATGATTGATCTGAATAAACAAGACTTGCATTAATTCCAGGCAGAAAGAAAGCCTGCGACAAGATTTTTTCTAATTGTTACAGTATTTACTGTTCTTGTTAATGAAAAAAAATCATGGAATAATTTATACAAGAAAGAAAATATAATAAGAGTATGTTATCCTAAAAATATTTAAATATTTTAATATCCTAAAATATTTGAATGCTTTAGTGGAGATTTCAAGATCTTGAAAGTCTTTTTGGATAATTTTTGCTGAATTAGAAGACTGCTTGAGCAGGCATTTCACGTCTTTTTCAGAGCTTACTACAGCTATTAACTTATTGTTTCTTACCGTGCAATTGGTAAACGACTTTGGGTGAATATTGTATATTATCACTTTGGATGAATATTATATATTATCATTTTGGGTTAGTATTATTCCTCCTTTGGGAGGAATAACCCTATGCACCAGGACAGGCTGGGGGTTGACCTGCTGGAAAGTAGCTCTGCAGAGAAGGACCTGGGAGTGCTGGTAGACAACAAGTTAAGCATGAGGCAGCAGTGTGCCCTTGTGGCCAAGAAGGCCAATGGTGTCCTGGGGTGCATGAGCCAGCAGTGTTGCCAGCAGGTTGAGGGAGGTGATCCTGCCCCTCTCCTCAGCCCTGGGGAGGCCTCCACTGGAGGACTGTGTCCAGTTCTGGGCTCCCCAGGACAAGAGAGACATGACGCTCCTGGAAAGAGTCCAGCGGAGGGCTACCAAGATGATGAGGGGACTGGAGCATCTCTCCTATGAGGAAAGACTGAGGGAGCTGGGCCTGTTGAGCCCAGAGAAGAGAAGACTGAGAGGGGATCTCATCAATGTGTACAAGTACCTGAAGGGAGTGGGGTGTCAAGAGGATGGGGCCAGCCTCTTCTCTGTGGTGCCCAGTGACAGGCCAGGAGGCAACGGGCACAAACTGAAACGCAGGAAGTTCCATCTGAACATGAGGAGAAACTTCTTCACTGTGAGGGTGACAGAGCACTGGAAGAGGTTGCCCAGAGAGGCTGTGGAGTCTCCTTCCCTGGAGATATTCAAAACCCGCCTGGATGTGATCCTGGGCAATATGCTGTAGAGGACCCAGCTTGAGGAGGGAGGTTGGACTAGATGATCTCCAGAGGTCCCTTCCAACCTCAGCTGTTCTATGATTTTGTGATTCTGTGATTATCCACATTTTATTATAAAGGATCTTGGGAGGAGGAGAAAAAAAGGTAAGTTCACAGCTGGAATTGCAATGAAAAATAGTCTGTTTTACCTATTTCAAGATGATAACAAAAAAGTTACACCTCAAATTGGGAGAAAAAAATGGAATTTCCAAAATTGTCAACAGAAAAGTTTATTCCAGTTACATTTTGTATGATTTGTTTTCCCTTTTATCTAAATTTTGTAAAATTCAAAACAAAATATTGCTTTTATATAAAGTTCTCCAAAATTGCTAATAGAATAGAATAAAATGCAATGTTTCAATAGTTTCAAAATTTTAAAGGATATTTTGACTCAAAAATAGTTTCATGAACCATTTCAATTTCAAAAAATTTGAATATTTCAATTAAACCATTAAAAATTAAAAATTGCACATTTTTTAAAAGAATTGCTTTAAGGCACCCAATAATTTCGAGTGTTTCACTTAAGAGTGCTCAACGTATCCTGAGGCTGTCACTTTAAAACCGAGGCATCCAAAATTAAAGGCCAAAGTGTCCTTTTCAATACCATATTGCAAGTAAAGGAAGTATTTGTCCTTTACCTGTTGTTTGGCCAATAAAAATGTAACAGGAATGATAAATCTGAATTCAATACTTTCATGTCCATATCTCTAGATACTGGACTTTCCTCATGGAGCATTTTCAAAGGATAAGAGAGAAGTTCTTATGTTTTAAAGCTGTTCTACAAAAAAAGTATCCCAGTTCCAGAAAGAGTCTTAGTCCTAGATGAAACAGAGAAGTCGTAAGGCTTTGTGTCTGGTGATAAACTGTTTACACATATACGATACGTAAATAGATGATAAGATGAGATGTGGCAAGTTGTTAAAATGAAGTAATTTGTTCATAAAATCACAGGAAATCAAGTGGAAGAGAGTCTGACAGTTTACTGAGGCAACCTCTATCTATCTTCCCCTACTCTTCTCAAAAGCAGGATAAAACACTCTTGGCATATGTTTCTCTAACTTTTTTCTTATAGACACTTAATAATGAATATTCTGAAATGTCTTCAGCAAATTATTCAAGAATTTGGAACTTACTACTAAGGAATTTTACATAAATGACTAATCTAAGGGCTCTGGTAGAATTGCACTGGCAGACGAAGTCAGATGGATGAAGCTTAAAGCTCTGAAGTGTTTGTCTCTTCCCTCCACCTTTTAATATAGGGATGCCTGATATCACAAGTGATCAGTCTCTGAGCTGTCACAGTGTTCAGCCCAATGTATTAATGTAAGTGAAAATTGTATGTCTGATTTCGATTTTTTGCCAAAAGTCTGTCAAAGTCCTAAATATATTTTGCTGCAATTTAGGGCTATTCCTTCTTGTCCTACCTCTAGTAAGCATGGGTAAGAATTTATTTCTTTTTTTTGCCACTTTTTTATGTATTCAAAGATTAAGAATGATGCAGAGCTTTAACATGTACATTCGTCTGACTGCCCACAGTAAATGTATGTCAAAAATCAAGAAAAAGCTGAGAAGAAAAAAATGTGGGATTAAGTCAAGCCGAGGGGCAAGAGAGACCTCCAGGAAGGCCCAGGTGTGGAATATACTTCCAGAGAAAAAGAAGAAGTTTAATTTATCCTGTCTTTTATGTAGTGAACTATGAGACAGACGAGATAGATAGGCCTCTTTGTGAAAGTCTATCCGTGGGTTAGGCAATTTTATATGTGGTGGAGTTTTCCTCACACAACGATCATGAGCCAGTTTAATACAAGGCCAGATTGTATTATTGAACATAGGAACGAGCTCTTCAGATGAGTCACGCTGGTGCCAGGTGACTGAACGCTCTGCAGATTCAGAGATACCTTTACTGAGTGCTTAGATTATGTGTAATTATGTCTAATTAGAATATAGGAGAGGCTGGAATATCTATCCAAGGCAGGGAAGAGCATGCATAGAAAAGAGCTAGAGATAAGCCCAAGAATAAGGAATACAGCTTTGTTTAGTTGTCATTCCTTAAGAAAAAAACTCAATCCCAGAAATTTACGTTTTCAGAACTATTTGTATATCCTGGTACCAAGAAATAAGAGAATGACGACAATGTATCAGAAACACACAGCTAGATTAGTGGGATTGCAGGGTAACCAACATGAATGTCTGTGCCCTTGACCTACTGCATCGTTTCACGCCAGCATTACTGCAACACAAGGCCATATCAGAGCCAGGGAGGATCTCTTTCACCATTAAACATTGCTTTTTCCACCTCATCATTTTAACTTCTCTGCAGAGACCTTGTCTCACTGTTAATGAGAATGTACTGCTCACTCAGCTATCCTGTTTTTTTCTGGACTGTTAAGAAACAGTTTGTTTCAAGTCTGTTTCAAAAAACATAAAAGTTATTGATAGGTGCTCACCCAGGAATATCAGCCAGAGTGGTAAGTATTGTTTAACTGTACCTCATAAGAGGCCTATGCAAGCAGAAGCAACGCGTGGGCAGTATCGGGCAGGAATATATCCTCCTTTGGTAACTGCACTGAAATCAATCATACATACATTCTGCCTTTTAGTTATTGCTGTAAAGTAGAACTAAACTAAACCAATTGTATTTTGTAAATGTTTATTGTTTTGTTCACTGTGCAACCAGACAGGTTGGGTTGCAGTGTTAACAACAGATCACTAGAAATACATGGAAGACATTGCTGATTAGAAGATGTGTGCCTGAAGGAACAGCAGAAATTCAGAGTCCCAAGCATGAGGACAAGAATGGCAGCTGCAAGAACCCCCTGGGACATAGAATAAACCTATGAGGGTCAGCCGAGGGAGCCCCTGGTGCGTGCAGTGAAAGCTGCGTTCAGGAGAGACAGATTACAATCCCATCAGACTTAACAGAAGTCAACAAGTGGTACGATCGATCATTCATATCAGAAGTTGCCTTACAGCTGCTTCCTTAAACTAAGAAGGTAAGGAGAATGGCTTCCTATTGTCATACCAGCTGCAAGGACACATGCTTAACTTGGCAGCTGCAACAGAAGGGTCTTGCAAGATTTTAGCAGGCCACTATCACAGCTCATCACACCTTTGTGCCTCCCTCAGGCAGTGGGAAACAGACTCATCAACCAGTACAGCCAATATCAGTCCCAAAGCACCATCCTCTGGAAGTGCTGTTAGAGCTACAGGCAAATGCATTAGCTGCTGATGAGGCCTTGGCCCAAGGGCACGCCAGCTGAGTAGGATGTGGAAGTCTGCTAGACGTTGCAGGAGAAACTGCTGAATGTAACAAATACCAGCTTGAGAAGCTCGCAAAAGTTGCAGACAACACCATGAAGGCTGGTTGGAGCGCATAGGCGGTTAAGGGAGAGCTATATAAGAAATTCCTAAACTCCATGGATGATTGGAGGGGACTACAGGGCATCTTCGGAAAAGTACAACCTTGCAAAGCCAACAGCACCCAGGTAATCATGTCAGGCTCAATATAAGCCTGAGATTTCCTAGTTATGGTATCAGAAATGTGGATGCGGTTATAGCAAAACTTGGAGCTATGGGGAAAAAGAAGTTAGGGTGGATTGTTTACATAGGAGGAGAAAGGGAGGTACAAAAGTGGTGAAAAGGAGGGCCAACAAATTGGAAAGGTATGGAAATCCTGTGATAGCTGCTGTCCAGAGATATCTGCTGGGCAGCCCTGCATTTACTCACAGCAGCTAGAGCAAGGCAATGAACCAAACTCGCTGTTCTGACCTCACCATCATGTCTGGGCTTGCATGTGCTGTCAGCAGGACCAGGGTGGAAGCAGGAAGGGTGCTATCCCTGGCTGGAAGGAAATCTGTGGACAGACAGATTGAGCATCCTCATATGACCATGTCAGTGGCTATTCCAGTCCTGACAGCATCAGCAAACGCCTGCCATTTCAAAATATATATTTCTCCCCTCACATGACTTGAAAACCAATCAAGCCATTGATTTCAAGGCATCAGCAGGGCACAAGACTGCTCATTTTTAAGCATCTGCTATTGGATTTTGGTTTGTTCTTTGATCTTATCTTTCACTGCCCTATCTCATCCATTTGGATGGCACTGTGATACTGTGGGAACCCTTTTCAAGTGGCAGATTCTATTTCTAAAGTTCTCTTGGGTGAAATTCTTCAATTCACTCTGAATTCTTCAATACTCTGAATTCCCATGCCACTTACATGGTACCAGCTTATCAGCTATGCTTCCACTCTAGCATGGACAAGATTTTTCTGTTAGCCTGAGATGGCCTTTCAGAAGTCTGTGAAAAGGCTGAGAAAGAGAATAATATATTAAATCAAGACATTTATTTTAATCCACATGCCTGCCATGCATATACAGAAATGGCAAGACAGAGAAAAAGGGTAAAAACAACAAAAGGCTGGTATGCATATTATTCTCTCACCTGAGCTTCAAGCTGTACTTGCACGTTTATTCAGAAACCCTAGATTTTAAGTCTTATCGTTCCAGGATAGAGGATGAAAAAGAAATTCAACACTCAAGCTATGTCTGAGTTTGTCTCATTGGGATGGTCATCAATAGCTCCTTTCCAAAGTTCACAGGTGACCTCTTCAGAGTCTCCCCAGGTCCCCCCCCCCAGGAGCCCTAAACTGTTCCTTTTTCTCAATTTTTCTTTTTTTTTGTTAGTAGATCCATCAGGAACAGTCTCTCAATTGAGGTTCTTTTGTATTGTCCACGTTTAGCAGCAAAATCATTGCCTGATTTCTGTATATGCATGGCAGGCTCCAAAATCATTAAAATTATAATGCTCCAAATTGCAAACTCTACTACAGTCTTCAAGCTAAGAGAGGTACATGCACGATTCATAAAATCAGTATGTTCTTTACAAAGACTCTACACTGAAATTCTAGCAAAGAAATCCTATTTCCTCGGGAGAAGACAGCCCACTTCAGATCAGATGGATTTCATCTGTAAAGAAGCACAGACGTTTCATAGAGCAAAGAAAATTATACTGTTGTAAGGAGGGAACGACTCAAATTAAACAGCTGCCCATGAGGACACTGAATGGGGCCTTGCAGAGGTATCAGAGTTATATATCACAGCCCAGTAGGATACTCCCTAGACAGCTGCGTTTGAGTCTTGTTACTCTGCACATGTGTTCCTGTGCTTCCTTTGGTCTGGGAAGTTCATATTCCCACATGGCATATTCACAGCACATATCTTTTGTTATCTCATCACAGAAATTTGGTTATGTAAACTACATGGCATCATCCCACAGTACGAGTGCTGATTCCTACCTCATTCACTCATATTTTAACTATACTGCATTTTGTGGGTACTATAGGTTTGTGGGTGATGAAAAGCAAGTAAGTAAAGAGGGTTGCTAAGGATTCTTAGATACTTTTGTTAACTCTAGCTAATTAATGAGATTTCAAGATCTATAAAGAAAATTGCATGCATGTCCTAAGACATACATTTCCCTACCTCAGAGTGCACACAGCCTGCAACTGTTCCAAATGCTGTAGTTTCAATCTCTTAGAAAGTCTTGTCTCAAGCGTTTGGTTTCTGGAACTGCAGCCCCTGTCTCTCTTATTCAGGTGTTGCTATGTTCCCACTTCCTCAGCTGTGGGCGTACAGACAGCTATCCAACCGAACATAGGATGATCCCCTATCATGGACAGGCTTGTGCTTCCTCTAGAGTCGTGTGCTTTTTTCTGTTTGGCATTAACAGTCCAAGAATTTGCTTTGTTCTTCTTTTTGAGACTTTTTCACTTATCTGCTCTAGTTCTACACTTCTACAAAGCATTTGAAAAATCAAATAAACCACTCCCCACTTCATTCATGCCACTACCTATCCCAGTTTGTCCATTCCAATTTTATTCTCTAACTAGTAGCCCGTCTCAAGAAGCTATTACTAAGGTAGTCTTAGGGAAAAGACATGATGCCTTTGTTTCTTGATATAAAAAGCATGTTGCAGTTGACAAAAGACAGTTAAAAGGGGCTACAGATTATCTAAGACCTCTTCGGGGTCAAGAAGATATGACACAGAACCTAGGGAAGACCCTGCCATAGCCAAAGCAGTCTCAGGGAATTACACTTTAATTTAAATTATTGTCAATTAATACGATCTTGTAATTACTGATTCAGGCACTGAGAAACCACAAAAACAAACACTTAGGGAAATGCCTTTCTTCCCCTTTCCCCAGGCTCAGCTTCAGCCCAACGGCTCTCCCCCTAACCCTTCCACCCTCCAGTACCGCACGTCCCCTCAGGTCACCCTGAGACCGTCCCAACCCCCTCGGGTGAGGCGGCAGGCAGTGCAGGGGGGCCTCGGTTCGTGCCTAGTGTTTTCTTTTTGCTCCTGCTTGCTTCTTAACTTGTTTCCTCTGCCCCGGTGTGGGTTATCCACGGGCTGCAGTCGCTCAGAGGCGCAGCTCTTCCAGCACCCAGCGCCCTTGCAAGAGCGCCCCTCCAGCCGAGTCCTCAGCGATGCCTCCTTCCACATGCCTCCTCCATTTTGTTTCTCCAAATTTGTCTCTTCCCACATCCCCTCCTCCAGCCCGTCCTGTGTCTCCTCCCCCTGTGGCTGCTGCCCTGGTTAAGTACCTTTGAGCAGCAGGAAGACCACCTCCTCTGCCTGGCTCAGGTTTGGCGCGGGGGGCCGGGCTGTTGCTGCCCCTTACAGAGCCAGTTGGAACCGGCTGTGACCAGCTCCTCCCGCCCCGGCCCCCCTGCAGCCCACTGCTACCCAAAACCCACCAGCCAAGCCCCAAACAGAGCCACGTCCATCACTGCAGCCGCTGCAAGCCCGGCAAGGCTGTCTAAAATGGCATTCGATGCCTGCATAAAGACAGCTTGAATTGAATTGCTAGCCTAGGCTGTCAACAGAGCCTAGAGAGTAGGACAGGTCGCCTTAAATGAGGCACTTGGGATGGGATTAGGTCACTTAGATGTAGATACCTAGGGTTATTTTAAGTGCCTCAGGGGTGTCCCAGCTAGCCTCCAGCTGCTTTTCCATGGGCTTCAGGTGTTCAGCAAGTCACAGATCGCCTCTACCAACCCCAGACTCTTGTCCATGATACGCTTGAAAGTGTCATACAGCAGTCGGCGTTTCTGCAGCCGATGAATCCCGCACCCAGCACCTCCTCAGCTCAGGCTCGCTAGCCGCTGCTGCCTGAGTGACTGGATCTGTGCTGGCTGTCGTGGGACCTTAGAAAATCAGCTCACTTGTAGCATCTACAGGTGGACTCTTAAACTGTGGTGTTTTAGTTGTGGCCTGAATCCCAAACAAAAATCAGCTTGGCCCAAAACTGAAATTTACAGTTTGTAGGTAGACAAATTTTGTCTTTTCATCTCAGGAACCAAAGAGATCCTCACCTTTAGCACAGGCAAAATAATAGAAAGGTTCAGAAGTTGCTTTGATTTGGGGCTTGCAATTCACTAATTGCTCTATAGACTTGTTCTTGCTCACATCTGTCAGAGGTCACCACCAAATGGTGAAGGATGCCAGACTACAAAGGAGTAGTGACCATCTGTTACCAGTGGTTGAGGATAAAAGATCAGCCCGGGGGAAATCTGACTGTGAACCAGAGAACACAATTGTGCCACATGAGGCTGAATTTTTCTTTCCAAGGTACCTTTTATGGTGCTTTACCATAATGTAGGCAAAGCTAAAAGAATTACAGCAATCATTTGATTTTTCGACTGTTCTCCTTTCCTAAAGTCCATTATCTTACCTCTCAAACAGACATACAAGGATATTTATGTTATGGTCAGTGCTTACCTTTAATATTGCTTTATTTGATTAACTTTCTATCTGGTAAGCTACAGAGTCTGTGCATAAATCCATAAATCCATAAATTTGTTTTTAAGAAAGCATTTTTAAATGGAAACACAAATTATACACTTGCTCTGTGTATGTGGATATACCAAATACCACCCTGAGACAGCTCAGTATGTTTAAGTCAGTGAAAAACAGAAAGGTGGAAGAAAAGCAAATGAGTGTTTGGAGAGGATGAAGAGGAGAGAGACACTTTTTCCTGAAGATTTCACCATACTATACTCCAGCTTTTACAGCTTTTGTATTATCATTGCGGTGTAACAAATTTCAGAGCTTTCAAAACATCACTCAAATGGCTAATTTCTGCAGAGTTTGATCTGAAAGGAAGTGTGCCTGTTATGTTTCCTGGGAGATTTCAAAAGCAGAAATATTTTTTTTTCTTAATAATTAATACATTAAATGCAGCTTATATTTTTTTACTTGAAAAATTTGCACAATAATGTTTAAAAAGGACTGTTTTTTCTCATAATTATGGAAACATTGATTTTAAAGCTCAGACAGCAATAGATTAATTAATTTATTTTTTTCTTCCACAGAGGAACAACAGATGTGTGGAGACTTTAAAAATTAGACTATTTTCCTACTGAAAAGAAACTTCAACTCTTTATTTGTGAATAGCAAAGCAATATCATGCTCCCAGGAATCAGACTCTTATCAGTAACCCATCAATGTCAAAATAAGCAACTTTAAATCTTCGTTGCCAAAGTCTCATATAGCAGTTTGGGGTTTATTTCTTTCATTAAAAAATTAATTTGCATCTTATGCAACACCAACAGGGCTAACAACATAGTTTCTTCATGTCTATGCCAGCAAGCTTCTTTATTCTGACTGGCAGGGTTCAGCTCCAGGGATGGGATAATCATTTGCGCTCTGTAGTCTCACTTAGCAGGTGCTAACAAGGGCAGCTGTATATATATATATGTGTATAAAATCTTTGTGATATTTGTTTGTTTGTTTGTTTTTCTTGACTGCTCATGTTCACACCTGCCCATCAGAACTCTCTTTTTTTTTTTCTTTTCAAATTGTCTGGCACACTATATCTCAACGGCAAGAGATTCACAATGCCAATATTTTATGCAAGTGTAAATTGATTTTAATTGATAAGTTCAACACAACATTTTTACCTAGTATTTGTAGGTGCAATTAAATGGGCTAGTATTTGAAAAGATTTGAAACAGCCTAACTACCACAAATTAAAAACAGTTTATGTACTGAAACCTGTCCATTTAGTAAAGGTCTGCGCAATCACATTGTACCCTAACAAGAAAAACACAGGCAAAGGTGAATGTTTCTGTTTTTTTTTTTTTTTTTACCCTATACTAGCCTGGTGTACCTGTTGGTTTCCATATGGAAGGGGCAGCAAATCAGCCCAGGGAAAGAAAAGGTTAGGGGGAAAATGATCGTGAGCCACTGAAGCATTCAGAAAGCAGAAGGCTGAATAGGAACACTATGGTTTAGGCAGCTGCCTCTTCATCTCATTCCTTACGGTGCAGAGGGTTGGAGGAAGTGTAGATGTGGATGCTAATAGTGCTGGGAAATGGGGAATTTTATCTAACATAGAGCCAGAAACTTTTATTGAATACTAAAGCAGCACTGCTGCAGCTTGAGCTGAAGTTTGAATGCAGTCAGCAATGGTGTACTGAGAAGACTTCTTCATTTGCCTAACCAGATGTGATCTGTCATTCACAAAGCAGTGTGTTTATCTTTATCCTAAGACTACTTACATGGCAAGTGCTCAGTGAAAGTGTGAGAGTCTGATGGATGTCTTAATGGATATTCTGTATAGATAGCAGAATATATTAAATGGATTTGGTATTTATCAGATGCAGTAACTGTTACGTGAAATTCTGGATTTCTAATAAGAAAGTTCTTATATTCTTAAGAATATAAAGTTCTTATATTCCCAGGAATTATGGTGCTAACACAAAATCATTAGTCTATAGATTTGGAGATGTGATGCACAATGGAGGTGGCCATAACTATAGAAATATCAGCAGCCACTTCAACATTTGTGGGTTTTTTAAAGTGAACTTGCTTTCAGCCTTTCATTTGTCACTCCTTCATTACATGTTTCCTCAAAAGGTGGGTTTTTTTTGGCACCAAAGGGTCATTCAACAAACCTGAAGGGATGTGAAAACATTTTCCAAAGGTTGATAACAACTTTCCTGTGTAGTTTTACAGCATCCCTTAATTGGATGCTATAGCCACTGCATGCTGGGCAATATCTTGGGTTACTCTCTGGAGATCTATCTGTCATCAAGAAGTCTTGGAGCCACTACCAGTCTCATTACTATGCAAGTTCTTCTAGATAAAAAAATTTACTGATGAGGTTTGAGTAGGAACTGGAATATTTATCCTGTTTGTTCAAAGTATCCTTTTTGAGTCATCCTCAGTTTCAGAATTTACTTCCTCTTCCATTGCATACATTTCTGAACTTATGTCTAACATCATGGCTATTCTATCAATCATTCAAAACAATTTATTAATATTGGGAATGGCTTATGCATTAGGCTTGAATTCCTAGTAAAAATAGCGTAAGGGAAGAATGTGTGAAGTTGAAAATGAGAAAAAATATGGTGATAGGGCAAAATCTTTTGACTTAGGATAGATAGATGTAGAGGGTAGTTACATAGATAGATGTGGAGTTGTTAGATTTTTAGCTTGAGTTACAGATTTGAAGGTCTGTGTTTGCTAATTGTTTTGTATATACTTGTGATTAAATTATTTTGAAGCAGATTAACTGAACATTTGTTATGTTGTATGTTCTATAAGCATGTAAAAATAGCAGTCACCTTGAGTGAATGTTAGTTGCTTGTTCCTAAATTCTGATAACATAATCTTAAATTTGATAAATTAGCTGTGGAGAAGTTGTAAAGGGCTTCAATAAAGAAAAAAATAGTAAGAGAGAGCTTGTTAGGTAAATAGAGTACTGGACAATAATAAATAATAGCAATACTGGACAATATAAAGTGTTCACTGAGGAACATAATGTCCACCTTTCAAATAAGTCTCCAGAAGAGGTCACAGCAATGTAATGTCTCTGCTGCACAGGTCAAAAATTCAATGAGGTAAGCACAGGTCAGCTTGCATGGGAAAAAAATATCCAGTTTATCTCATTTTGCTAACCAGCTTGCAATTAGTCTCTTATTGAAAAAAATATTGAAAGTGATCTGTGAAATGTTTTGCTGTTGAAACATGTGAAACTGAACACTGTCAATTTGCTATGCCATATAATTGAAATATAAATCAGGAAGTCGTGTACATACAAGGTATAAAAAGGATTAATAGGGAAATTCATATTTTCACTGTGGCTGGAACTGAAAATCAGATATACACAAGAGGGGGAAGAAAAATATTGTCTTTATTGAATTTATGTGATATAGCTCTTCACTTTGGCATTTTTACATGCCATCATTAGTTGTCCTTATATTGTTATACCTGCCTGCCTGCCATTATACCTGTCCTTACCTCACCTGAGCTAACCTAGTTGCATACATTCACAGCTCAGAAAAACAGTACTTTTATGCTATTAATTAATATCACTTTACATTCTTCTACCCACTTATACAGACCTTTTTTGAACGCTAATGATACCAAGGGCAAATTGGAAACCATCAAACAGGACTTCAGAGCTCTGGGAATGGTGGTCAAGGGTCTGGGAGCCCAGGTCGTTTTCTCCTCAATCTTGCCTGTGAGGGGAAAGGATGGGAGGAGGAGTAGACAGATTTTCCAAGTTAACAACTGGTTGTGCCGCTGGTGTTGGCAACAGGGCTTTGGTTTCTATGACCATGGGACCCTGTTTGAAGATCAACAGCTGATGGGGAGAGATGGGATCCACCTTACCAAGCGGGGCACGCGCGTCTTTGCCAACAGATTGTCCAGCCTGGTAAGGAGGGCTTTAAACTAGGCAAGATGGGGGAAGGGGAATGCTATAGTAACAGGGTAGTCAGCAAAATGCTACTCAAGTCAGGATGCCTCCAGCGTGCATGCAGCCAGGGAAGTGTGCACAGGACATGACTGTGGAGGATCCTCTTGCACCTCTCCTGGGAAGCTTGCATGCTTGAATAGCTCTCTGAAATGCCTGTACACCAATGCACGCAGCATGGGGAATAAACAGGAAGAGTTAGAGATCTGTGTGCAGTCACAGGGCTATGAGCAGAGACATGCAATTACAGAGACATGGTGGGATAGCTCGCATGACTGGGATGCTGTCATGGATGGCTATGTGCTTTTTAGGAAAGACAGGCCAGGCAGGCGAGGTGGTGGAGTTGCTCTTTATGTGAGGGAGCAACTGTCATGTATGGAGCTCTGCCTCGGGGTGGATGAAAGGCAAGTTGAGAGCTTATATGTGAGGATTAAAGGGCAGGGTAACATGGGTGACACTGTTGTGGGGGGTTTACTACAGGCCACCTAATCAGGAAGAGGAAGTCAATAAGGCCTTCTACCGACAGCTGGAAGTAGCCTGACGATCATAGGCCCTGCTTATCCTGGGAGACTTCAACCACCCTGACATCTGTTGGGAAAAACAACACAGCTAGGCACAAACAATGCAGGAGGTTCCTGCAGAGCACTGAGAAAAACTTTTAGACCCAGGTGGTGGAGACGCCAACGAGGAGAGGTGTGCTGCTGGACCTTGTACAAACAAACAAAGAAGGTCTGGTTGGAGATGTGAAGGTTAGGGCAGCCTTGGCTGCAGGGACCATGAGATGGTGGAGTTGAGGATCCTACGAGGAGGGAGCAGGGCAGTAAGGAGGATCACAACCCTGGACTTCAGGAGAGCTAACTTTCAGAGCCTCGTCAGGGACCTACTTGGAGGAATCTCATGGGGTAGGGCCCTAGAAGGAAGGGGAAGGTCCAGGAGAGCTGGTTAATATCCAAGCATCACCTCCTCCAGGCTCAAGATCAGTGCATCCCTCTGAGTAAGAAGTCGAGCAAAGTGGGCAGGAGACCTGCATGGATGAGCAAGGAACTCCTGGCCAAACTCCAGCAGAAGAAGGAAGTGTACAGAATGTGGAAAAGGGGAAAGGCCACTTGGGAGGAATACAGGGACGTTGTCAGAGTGTGCAGGGATGCGACAAGGAAGGCCAAGGCCCAGTTGGAATTAAATTTGGCAAGGGATGTCAAGGACAACAAGAAGGGCTCCTTGAAATACATCAGGAGCAAAAGGAAGACTAGGGAAAACGTGGGCCCGCTGCTGAATGGGGCAGGTGCCCTGGTGACGAAGGATATAGAGAAGGCAGAGTTATTGAATGCTGCCTTTGCTTCAGTCTTCACTGCTAAGGCCAGCCCTCAGGAATTCCAGACCCTGGGGACAAGAGAGGAAGGCTGGAGAAAGGAAGACTCTCCCTTGGTTGAGGAGGATCAGGTTAGAGATCTTTTGTCCAAACTGGACATCCATAAATCCATGGGCCCTGACGGGATGCACCCACGAGTGCTGAGGGAGCTGGCGGATGTTATCACTAGGCCACTCTCCATCATCTTGGAAAGGTCCTGGAGATCAGGAGCGGTGCCTGAGGACTGGAAGAAAGCCAGTGTCACCCCAGTTTTCCAAAAGGGCAAGAAGGAGGAGTCAGGAAACTGCAGGCCTGTCAGCCTCCCCTCCATCCCTGCAAAGGTGATGGAACAGCTCATCATGGAGGTCCTCCCTAAGCATGTGGAGGACAAGAAGGTGATCAGGAGTAGTCAGCATGGATTCACCAAAGGGAAGTCATGCTTGACCAATCTGATAGCCTTCTCTGATGGAATGAGTGGCTGGGGAGATGAGGGCAGAGCAGTTCCTAGAGAGCAGCAGGTTCCTAGAGAGCACTGAGAATAACTTTTTGACCCAGGTGGTGGAGAAGCCAACGAGGAGAGGTGTTGTCTCCCTGGACTTCAGCAAGGCTTTGGGCACTGTCTCCCATCACATCCTCATAGGGAAGCTCAGGAAGTGTGGGCTAGATGAGTGGACGGTGAGGTGGGTTGAGAACTGGCTGGATGGCAGAGCTCAGAGGGTTGTGGTCAGTGGTGCAGAGTCAAGTTGGAGGCCTGTAGCTAGTGGTGTCCCGCAGGGGTCAGTGCTGGGTCCAGTCTTGTTCCATGTATTCATCAATGACCTGGAGGAAGGGACAGAGTGCACCCTCTGCAAGTTTGCTGATGATATTAATCTGGGAGGAGTGGCTGACACACCAGAAGACTGTGCTGCCCTTCAGAGGGACCTGGAGAGGCTGGAGAGGTGGGCGGAGAGGAACCTCCTGAAGTTCCACAAAGGCAAGGGCAGGGTCCTACACCTCAGGAGGAATAACCCCATGCACCAGGACAAGGCTGGGGGTTGACCTGCTGGAAAGCAGCTCTGCCGAGAAGGACCTGGGAGTGCTGGTAGACAACAAGTTAAGCATGAGGCAGCAGTGTGCCCTTGTGGCCAAAGAAGGCCAATGGTGTCCTGGGGTGCAGGAGCCAGCAGTGTTGCCAGCAGGTGGAGGGAGGTGATCCTGCCCCTCTCCTCAGCCCTGGGGAGGCCTCCCCTGGAGGACTGTGTCCAGTTCTGGGCTCCCCAGGACAAGAGAGACATGACGCTCCTGGAAAGAGACCAGCGGAGGGCTACCAAGATGATGAGGGGACTGGAGCATCTCTCCTATGAGGAAAGACTGAGGGAGCTGGGCCTGTTGAGCCCAGAGAAGAGAAGACTGAGAGGGGATCTCATCAATGTGTACAAGTACCTGAAGGGAGTGGGGTGTCAAGAGGATGGGGCCAGCCTCTTCTCTGTGGTGCCCAGTGACAGGCCAGGAGGCAACGGGCACAAACTGAAACGCAGGAAGTTCCATCTGAACATGAGGAGAAACTTCTTCCCTGTGAGGGTGGCAGAGCACTGGAAGATGTTGCCCAGAGAGGCTGTGGAGTCTCCTTCCCTGGAGACATTCAAAACCCGCCTGGATGTGATCCTGGGCAATATGCTGTAGAGGACCCAGCTTGAGCAGGGGGATTGGACTAGATGATCTCCAGAGGTCCCTTCCAACCTCAGCTATTCTATGATTTTGTGATTCTGTGATTGTGATTCTGAGATCTTTAGCACTTAAAGATGTAAGTTGAGATCAGGAACTCCCTGTAACAGGAAGTACTGTACAGAGACAGTGTGCCAGCACCCTAAACAGAAAAGAAGGATGCTCATATTCTTGAGCTAATAAACCCCACTGGTGAAGCTCGTAGCCCTGCTATGAGCCGTATAAGGTTCCACCTTCATTTACGCATGACATGTCTAATTTTAGATTGCCTCTTTTGAAGTTATGTGAGGAATTTGCACCCTTTACCTATGCTGAAGAGCCAAGCAACCTAAACAGACATTACAAACTAAGTATGGTATAGGGAGCAGAGGGGTGGAGATTGTCTTATGTTGCTGCAGCAAGTAATTGACAGGGCTACAATGCACAATCACAGAATATTTAAGATCGGAAGGAACCTGCCTCAGGCAGGATTGACTTGATCAAGCAGGTTTCTCAGGGTCATTATCCAGTCAAGTTTTGAATATGTCCAAGGATGGAGACTCCACAACCTGTCTCGGCAAGCTGTTCCAGGTTTCAACCACTTTTGCAATAAAGGAGTGTTTTCTTGTGTTCAGGTGGAATTTCATGTGTTTCTTTCCTCTCATTCCTCTCACTGGGCATCACTGAGAAGAGTCTGGCTCTGTCTTCTTTACAGCCTCTCATCAGATAATCTTTTATAAACACTGCTCATTGTCTAAGTCTCCTCTTCTCTAGGCTGAACAGTACCAGCTCTCAGCCTCTCCTTGTATGAGAGATATTCCAGTCCCTTAATTATCTTTGTGGCCTTTCATTGGACTTGTTCCAGTAGACCCATGTATTTCTTATACTGGGGAGGCCTGAATTCAACACGCTATTCCAGATGTGGCCTCTCAGTGCTGAGTAGAGGGAGGATCGCCTTCCTCAGTCTGCTGGCAACAGAGTCTAATGCAGCCCAGGAGGCTTTTGGTCGTCTTTGCTGCAAGAACAGACTCAGGTTCAGCTTGTTGTCCACTAGTACACCCAGGTCCTTCTCTGCCCAACTGCTTTCCAGCCTTTTGGTACCCAGCATTTACTGGTGCATGGGATTATTCCCCATGATTACATCCAGGTGCTGGACTTGGCATTTCCCATTGTTGAGCTTCATGAGATTCCTGTCCGCCCTTTTCTCCGGACTGTTGAGGTCCCTCTGACTGGCAGAATAACTGTCTGGTGTATCAGCCAGTCTTTCCAGTTTTGGATGAACCCGTGCCTCCTGACTGCCAGGTCAATGTCTTTTCCTTTAGAACATGCTGCCTGCTGCCTTCTTAAGCAGACAAGGACAACTGGCAGGTAATTCTGAAAAAGCACTTCCAGAAAGCACTACTGCAGCATTTTTGTCTTGTGGTGTTGTGTTTTAAATGATCTGAGATACTATTTATAGATCTAAGTAGAGTCATTGAGTTGCACTATGATTTACATGTGATAGTTTCGGCAAGAACATGGAACTATTGCCATTCCTCCTAATATAAATTTGAATGTTCATACTAAGTGTTCAAACTAGAAAACGCTTATATAATCCTTATATTTGTGTTTGACAAAATTCCTGCCACACTTGATATACTGAAGATTTTTAATACTGGCCAGAGAATTAGGACTCTGTACATATATATTTTTTAAATATATTGTTTGTCCTGTACCTCCATGATACAGCTTTTCTGCCTAAACAGAGATGCCTCATTTCAAGTGAAATTGTTCAGCAAGGAGTGCAACAATATAAACAAAGACAGTCCTTAAAATGATTTTTCAGGTAAAATATCTGGTGAAAAATGTGTAACTTTTAAAACAATACTGAAGTCAAAAATTGAAGTTTTGCTAGAGTAAATAAATAAGGATATTGGGACTGGGTTTAACTTTGTTTTTATGAGGAAACATCGAAAGTAAACTTGTTGCAGAAGAGACTTTGAAGATAACAATTCTTTGTAAAAAAAATTCTCATGAAATCTTACTCAAAAGATGCAGTGACAACACAAAATTCATTTTACTCTAATCGGTCTCAAAACATGCAGAAATCTGCTAGCTCATCTCAGCATTAAAATATCACATAATTTATTAAAGTTCATCTGTGCAGTTTTATTTTTCACTTTTACTAAACCTGTTACTGCATTCCAAATTTTTATGGGGAATCTTATGTCAACACAATATTGATAAAACGATTTGTTACTCTGTGGCATCTGAGAGCAATAAAATAGATGCATGAAAATGTTTTATCGTCTCTTCATAACAAAGAAAAGTCTAGAGTAATTGCTAGCATTATGTTGTTTTAAAAATAAGTTATGGTCTATGGTTAAGTGAAACTAAGCAATTAAAATCCTTTTTTTTTCTTGATTAATAGTAACTGAATTCTAAGCTGACAACGGCTACATCATATAAAGGAATCAAAACCACTGCCATGTGGTTTTCACAGAAACTATATTTTTTGTCATATGAAAGTGTCATTTTGCTGAGCTGGAGACTGTACTACTTTATCTATCAACTAAGAGCCGTAGAAAAATTGAAAGTGCAAGTTCCCCAGCACAGCTCTGGGCAGACAGCTAAGGTTTGCTCTGATTTTTTTTCAAAGAATATTGTGGTCATTTCTCAAGGACATTTGGGATTCGTAGCCTCTCCACTGAGACCATTCATGGATGTGAACATTAATTTCAGTTGCACCACAAAGACTGGCATAAGGCCTGATCCTTTTGCAGGCAAAAAAGTTCTGTGTTGACTTCATCAGCATACAGAAAATCTGGACTATTGGGGAGTTCAATTTGGGATTAATTTCTACAGCAATTTTTTAACAGGTATTTGTGTTGAATAATTTGAAAATGAATGTTTCTGTGCTCGGTGTTTTAAATATCTTTTCTTTCTGATACTACAGATATATATGTTCCAGATCCTACTACTCTGGCCATAGCATGAGGTGTACCAGCTCGAGAAGCAGTGTTTCTTGTCCTGTTACTGTGTGCACCACTTGACTGGAATTTCTGATGAAATTGACTGGCCCTCCTTTTCTAAAAAAGTAATTTTAATGCAGAAAATAAATATTTAATGTTGAAATGTGAAGTTATGGATTGCAAAGATGATAATAGGATTTAAGAGTGCTGCACATTCATAATAATCTAGTTTAATATAGAAACTGCTAGAAAGAACTACAAAGTCTTCAAAGGTGTGACAAGGTTACGTGACTTAAAAGGACTTGATACTAGTTGTGAAAAAGAACATAATGAAGAATATCACAGTGGCAGACTTAAAAGAGAGACTAAATCAGCAAATAACCCCCGAAATGTTTGAGTTACCTTTAAGTCAAGCAATTTTAAGAATGTTTAAAATGTCTCTTAATGACTACATTTGTCTTAGCTCTATTAAAATCATTCAATAATGAAGATAATTTTGATTACAGACATATAATCCATAATTTGGATTAAAAATTGATTGTGCTGGATCCTAGCTATGTAATATGTCATCTATTAACTATTCCATTTGAGATTTCCTTACACGGTTTAGGTAAATCAAAGTGTCCATCGTACTTTCATGTATATTTGTACAGTTACTTACTGCTTTCTAGAACTTTCCCCAGTTCTCTGGCAAAAGTAATGGTGCATCTAACGATGTATATTCATATGTTAACAATAAACTACAGATGTTCTTATGTAGGCACATAAACAAGAAGTGTTGTTAGTACACACGATCAGACAAATTCACATCTGGTAGAGGTGGGTGAAAGAGATAAGTAGAAGAGAATCCATAAATATCATGCCAGCTTTTAACTCTGTGTAACAGAGAAAAGTCACAATGTCAATGGAAGTCTTATCAAAGAGCAAAACAGGCTTTCCAGTCACCATTAAAAAGTAATTGTCTTCAGGTAGCAAGATTTAGCATCACGATGGCAAGATTACAAAAGTAAAATGAATCTTGGGGTTCCAGTTAGGGTATTAGTATCAGAATACCCTATAAGAGAGAAGTTTATCTCTCTAGGAAGCATAGTCCCCTCAGTAGTAGGGAATGTATGTTATTATATACATGTACAGTGCTATGCACAGAGGATCACAGTAACAGCGGATGAGTTCATATGGAAAGGAGAGGCGTTGAGTTAGCCTGACCCAATATCTTGGCTAATTTAACCTACATTCCAAGTAGGTAATTTCATCATCTATGCTGTGTTGCACTATGATATGAAGTCTTAATATGCATTCTGAACTACCCTCCTGAAATGTAAATAACAAAAACTAGCAAACACTTAGTCACAAAAAGTATATTTGCTAAATACTGTTCAGAAGCATCGTTTAATTATGATCACCATGCAATGAATATGTTGGAGAAAATTACTGCTGACAGTTTATGAAGATCAACATTCATTTTAGTTCATGTAGCCTAGGATACTGTACTCTTTACTGTAGTATCCAAGCAACTTCTAGTCAAGCATTCAGTGGCATGACTAATATCTACTTAATGAATAGAGAACTTTTCTTCAAGATCAGATACTTAAATGCAGTGGGGATACGTAAGTTTGGAAAATGTGAACTTCAAAGGAGAAAAATTCCTTTGCTTGAGCACTTTACTCATTCTGTATGTTTTGTAAAGAAGGCCAATGGCTTATTTATGTATATATTCTTTATATGAGATGGTATCGGTTTTGTTTTATTTAACCTTCAATGTATCAGAAACAAAAATTCCAGCCTTTTTTAAACAGGAGGACTGTTTGAAGAACTGCAGTAAAATATTTGGACCTCCACTATGAATCTTAGACAAAGATAACATTTTACTTTTGGATGCAATAGCACTTAGCAAAACAGGCAATAAAACAATTTATATGTACACGCGTGCGCACACACACGTACACACACGCACACGCGCACACCACATATATATAACATACACTACATGCATACATACATACATATATATATAAATAAAGTCGATAGAGTTGACATTTGTTTTTCTTACAACTTGTTAGATTTATCCCTCTGTAAGATCATATTCTCATCAATTCCCAGCTAAATTTGTTAGAAAAGAGGCAGGTCTGATACCTGTGCATTAGAGGAACAAAGGAACACAGAATATCCATTTGCCTTACCCTTTTTTATCCTTCATATATGATAGCAAAATTTTTCAGATCACATAAACCAAAGAGACACTACATCTGGAAATCTCACAATCAGTCGTGGCCTTCCTAATGCTACATTCAAACAGCACTGACCCATCACTGTTGATTGGAGCTCTTCTATGGAGGCAAGGTTTGAGAAGTAATTATTTATAGGAAAAATAAATAAGAAAAGAGAAAGAAATCTTGCAAATGATTTTTCTGGCATACTTGTACACTCACTCACTGTTTTCACTGCCAGAAAGCTTTTAGGCTTTAGCTTTTAGGCATGGAGAATGGTGCTGCTTGTGGCTGTTAAAATTAAGTCAAATATGAGATCAACAGAAAGAAAAAAAAAAAGCAGGAAAATTTGGCTAACACAGTCATTAAGAGTTTTCTAGTGCATGATTCTTGGTTTGTCTCGACTTTTACAAGTAAACTCTGAGTAGGGAAGAGCCTTTGTAAAGTATTCCTCTCTTCATACTCACTAAGTGTGAGTTAAATGATAAATTCACATGATGCTCCTATGCAGGTTATAATACTGTTTTTACATACAGCTTTCTACTTTTTCAGGCAACTGGTCTGCTTCTCATATAAAGACATAAAATACAATAGCTGTGTTGTCCTATCATTTAACAATTTGATACCTGATGATGTTGCAGAAGGACAAAAATGCCTTTGAAATCATCTCCTCATGTTCTCTTTCAGATACTTACTGCGCATATTTTGAAACCTCCTTCTAATAATCTCAGTTTAATTAGCATCCTACTAGTTTAAATTTTCTTTGCCCATTTAAATACTGTATTATAAGCACATTTGTAAATCACATTGTTGTTAGGCCAAAACATTTCATTCAATGAATGATTGCTTATATACTGTAAAAATTACCCAAGCAAATTAGTATCTTTGAATAAAGATGGCACTTAGTGATGCTTTAGTCCTTGAAATTCCTGCATTTATGATCCAGTTAAACAGGATCCCTCATTGCATTGTACTAATGAGAAATTAACTTCTATACAATAGAGAATTAACAACCTATCAGTGTTATTCTTCACTTATAAATTAGCTGCAAAACAAATGATCTTGTCAGATAGCTTGCTAGTATTAAGATTTTAGGGAAGGAAAAAAGTGGAAAGAAAAAGGAAATGATAACACCAGTCCTAACACTAGGGCAAGGCAGCTTCCTGAAGCAAAGATATATAAGGTCAGAGCTGCATTTTGCTTTAGAATCCTCAAAGCCTGCCTTTCATTCATGCTTGCACAATTACTCCGGGAGTGAATTATGGAAAGAATTCCATTTGGGCAGGACAGGATTACCAGGATGAGCATATTACCTGCAACGAGTCTGATTTACATTGGGGAACTTTTTATTTTCCAAAAAGGCGATCATGGGGACTATGTCATCATAGTATATCCTGTAAGAATTACACTTCCTGATGTTCCCTGGCTCCAGGGCAGTTGAGAAGGCAGGCTTTTAAGAAACATAGAACACATCAGTGAAAAGTTGTTAAATATGAAATACATGCTTCCACATTCTTTATGCTCTTAAAAATTAGAGAGGCTTGGAGAAATAATATAGTGTTTTTAATTAGCACAGCTGGGCCTTTAGGATCCAAGCCTAGTCTGGAATATGTATTTCTATGAATTCCAAAGTTACAGATTAGGGGTTTTGATTGAAGATGCACATCTATTGATTAAGCTGCATATTAAACGTTGTAAATCCCCCATATTTCAATTAAATAGATAGAAACTGCTTTTTATCAGATTATTTCTTGTTAGTTATATAGTATGACCATGAAGGGCATAAGATTTCAATGGTTCTGATTGGTTTTACTATTTATTTTTTTACAGGGGTGTGTTTCTCATTTAGAGAAGTTGCATGTTAACTCTCGGGCTCCTTAACATCTTATGGACCTGATCCAAAATTGTGAAGCTATTAGACATCAGATGGGAAAGAATTAAAGTGAAAGGGGAGTGGAAATTGTCTTGTGGGAAAAGTCAGTCTTCTAGTGTGCTCCTGTTCAGAAGAGCTTTTGGTAAGGTGAGAGTTACAGTTTAAAGAATAAACAGGGGGTGCAGTGTTAAAGATAATCTCTACCAAAAAAAAAGTTCTGTATCTGGAAATACCATTTGATCACTGATACACCAGTGATAAAATGGTATTCAATCCATGAATACCATTGAATTGATCACTGATACAAAGGATATAACACACTACAGAATTTGGCTTTCTCTGCTATAGTAGACTGCAGATATCCTCTTGCTTAAAATGCTGAGAACACCATGATACAGTTTGCATATTAAAGGCCAAGGACTGGGTATTAGTGGGCTGAATGCCTAAGTTGCCATACTTATCTGTTGTGATTATAAATTTAACTATAAAATTAAGATTACATAATCCTTATATTTGTAGTTCACTAACTGAGTTGCTTCCAAGAGATGTCAAGACTACAGTGAATCTTTACACAAAAAATAGTACAAAACCTCTTAGTAAAATTTCTTCTCTAGCCCATCCATGAAACACATCTCTAATTATAATTCTTAGTCACACCAATCAACATTTTTAATTAACTTTTAGATCTCTGTACTTAATTTTCATACTGCAAAGTAAAGCATCTGTTAAAACATTTTTATTTATTCATTGCATTTATCCATTTGTGTTATTTGTATGCTAGTGTAACGTATGTTTCATAATAGCCCATGTCATTTAATCTCAGAAGTGCAAGCAAATCAAAGAAAGACCAAGCAGTAGAAACAGAATAACTTACTGGAAAAGTGGTAGCATAGTAATAGTGGTAAAGGTATAGTAATGAAATTCAATTGCAAAAATAAAATATTAAAAAACCTAAGTATATACCTCAGAAAAATAGAAATATAGTGGGTTCATCTGTAGATAATGTTAAATGATTTTGATCCACTTAATCTAATCTTAGTGATAGCTTATTGCAAATTGAATCGTACATCGATGCAAAGGAATTAGGTTAATTTACACTAGCTGAGTTTCTGATGCTGGAATTCTAGATGTTTTTATGAGAGGCTCAGTAGCATTCAGAATGTAGATCTTAACTCATCTTAAGGCACAGGTTATGAAAAGATCCTCAATACTGTCTTAACAGAAGGGACATAACAATCTAGCTTTGTTACAGACATTAAAACAAAGCCTGTATGGGTGTAGAATGATACACAAATCATAAAATATCCTAATTGTAAAGAAAGTTACTATAACACTGAATTATTCCCATCCCCTTCATCACAATTCTGAAATTCTGTTTTAGGGTTTTAGGGTTTGGAATGATAATTGTCATCCAGCTATGTTACCACATTAATTCCCCCTAGTAAGCTTTGTGGGTCTCCAGCACATAGAAGTTACTGTGCTCAGCTATTTACTGGTTGTCTAAAGGAACAGTAACATCTGCACAACAACCAGTTTAATATCAGTTCAGTATAGAAGTCAATATAGATAGCAATATTGTTTATTTTCCTTTTCCAAAGACACAAGGAGTTCTAATCAAAACATGTCAGCAACTAATAGATGTTAAATCCATTTATTTACTGTCCTTCTTTCAGATATTTCATAATCACATTATAACCTTCTATTTACTCAGACCTCTATTCATTTACTTTTTTATATCTTAATATAGAGGATAAAAGAGGTATAAAATAGCAAGAGTTTTCAGTATTTGTAAAGACATTACAATTGCATTACCCATGAAGAATATTATTTCCAAAGTTCCATGAATGTTATTGTAGGATTTTGGTTTCTATATTTGAATTTAAATAGTGATTTATTTTAAAAAAGTCAGAAACTACCCTTGACACTGATAGGAGATTATTTTGGAAACAGCCAGTTCTGCACACTTTTTTGTATAGTCTATAAACACATATTTAGCTTGTATGTGTACTTTGACATGTATGTATAAAGGTAGGTTTAACACCCTGAAGTTATTGGACAATAAAGATTATATTTTTAGATTTCCAAGGTTAATAAACAGATGCACAGTCTCAGTTCACTGTGAGCTGAGTTCTGCAACTAAATTATAGTGGGTATAAACCATCAGCATTGCCAAGGCATGTGTAAACTAATAGATGTAACTGATGGATGTAGTTCCTTGCAGAGGTAATTGTTGGATCAGAATCTAAAAGTACAGAAAAAGTTGCTTTTCTATATGATATTGGGTAATTGAATTCTGTTCCAGTGCTTTCATTCTGCTGACGCTCATAGCAAAGAAGCAACACTGTAGCAACTGGTCATCACTGATATTAAACTACTGTTTTTTATGGCTAAGATAATTTATTAACATATGTAAAACACATTGGCACTCTCATAGGTAATATTTTGTATGGTCACAAGCACTTTATGAGAAGTTGCTAAAGGGAATTTTATGCTTTTGTTATAAGCAACTTATTGATCACTTGAAGAACAAGGGAATGCAATTGTTCTTCTGAACAGCACAAACACCATCAATAACTGGCAAGCCAATTATTTCTACTATTGAAATATTAAACACACTATTGCTTAGATTGCTAGGCAGGATCCACTTCTTATGCAACCACCTGATTTTAAGTGTCCTGAATTATTGACAGACTCTTGATATTTTTGTTACTGCCCCTTCACTTGAGCATGCAGCTAGAAGCATTTTGGAGTAAGTAGGAAAAAAAATGTATACATATATATATATTTATATAGTACTTTAGGACCAGCTTGTAGGGGACCCAGTGGCCCTACGAAATGTGTACAAGAAAACTTAAAGCTCAGGTAGAAAATAAATGGTGTTGACGTGAGCTGTTTTACCTCCTGGGCTCATGTAGGCAACATTCCTGAAGTCAGACAAAGAGATCTGACTTAGGGATCCAGAAAATGAACTGCGCTGGGTGGAATTTTAAACATGCCTAGCTGTGATTATTCATACTGAATGAATCCTCATTTGTAGCTTTATGTATGAAGAAATTATGATTCAGGAATGGCTTGTGCCTCTACTGTGTTTTAAAGCATTCCCAAATTAGGTATAATTCATTAAATCAGTCTCACCTGGAAACAGTTGTAGGGTGTAAACTTCCTGAAATCTTGAGTTTTCTTAATTTCATGTCTCACTCACTAGTTATAAAAGTTAGTCTTGGACTTTAAATATATGCTGTAACAAAAGCTAAACCAAGGAGATAAAAATTCCATGAGAAGGTGTGACTCTGAATTTTGCTGCATTTTGTTACTATTATTCACAAGGAGTGTCAAAAAGCATAGCTTAAGCATGTGAAAAGCTAAGTAGGCACCTTCCTGTACAATGCAGCCTCCCACTGCACTTCCTCTGCAGACCCAAAGTCTGAGTTCTCTTATCAGCATTTGCTTGGTGCTTAGATTTCTTTCTTAAAAAGTAAAGTCTGTGAGTGTTACACTCATGCATCATGTTGCTTTATTCTTACGTAGTTTTTATTATATCATGTGCATTCAATATCCTTATCTCGTTTACTATCCCGCCCATTTCTAAAGGAAACAAGAAACTTAACATTTCAGCTGAATTTTTAATTCTGGGCAAAAGGAAAGTTAGCTGTAAGGTTTTAGAACTCTAGAGTAAGACATCAAAAGCTTCTTTAAGAGTATCACCTAAGAGAGAGTTTACTCTGAAGGCAAGGTAGTACTGTGTGAATTTCATGAGGGCTTGGCTTCAGTATCAATCAGACATCACAATAGCTTAGGACTGAATCATGTCCTAAAGAGAAAATTTCTTAGAAATCCAAAGATATAGAAATGTTCAGGAAAAAATCTATCTTCAGAGACAGTGAGAGTATCAACAGTAACAGCAGAGGTAACTAGAGAAGTCGTATGAGGTCTCCAGCTGTCCAGAAGCAGCAAGAGCAGGGCTGCTTCATGAGGGAGAGTGAGCCAGGAGCCAGGAGTGACCATGGCATGGGTGGTGCCCTCACTAATGGGCCACCGTCCTACAGGACGTGAGCAGGACTGGGGTGGTGATTGCAACATGTTGTGTTGGCTGTCCAGTAACTTTCAGACAAGGCAAGGTAACAAGTTGGAGCCAGGGTCCATCCAGTAAGCCCAGTCAGTACTGCAGGAGACAGGTCCAGAGATGTGTCTACCTTCAGCATAGCTCAGGCCAGGACCGTATGCCCAGACCTGAGCTGAAATGGGGCTCCTGAGCCCATGAGCAGAGGGGGTGTGTAGAGGGGTGCCAAGTGAGGCTGGTCAGGGCCTCACTATTAAGTTCTGTTAGCACATCGAGAGCCATGACACCAGCAGCTTCAGAATTTCCTGGGGAGGAACATATATTTGGAAGATTATCTTCTTTTCATTTTTTGTACATTTTTTTCCATCCATTTTGATGCATATCATTGTAAATCTGCATTATCTAGAAGATGAGACAATATTCTTTGCAGGTTTCACTTTCCTTTTTACGTGTATGGACATTTTATTGCTGATAGGCGCCACACAGGCAAGTGTGGGACTCAGAATGGTGCAGCCCCTAGACAAGGGGCTTGCTTTGGGGTGCTCCCCAAGAGTTTAGGAACCCCAGGTGCACCACGGCCAGAGCCACCACACTGTGGGGTTGCCGTAGCCTCATGAGTGCAGAGCAAACCTAGTCAGCAAGGGAGAAGTGACACCGCAGACTCATTCTGTAAGCATCTAGGTACCTTGGAATTGCGTACTGATAGCCGTTGAATGTACTGCTGAGCATTCTGTTGAGCATCCTGCTGGCATCCATGCTGTTATCACCTGAGGCCATCTGTTCCATTGTCCAGCTGTGGTCTGGCACTGATCGACTGAATAATGAACTAAGCCCGGGAAGGATAAAAGAAAGTAAGCCACATACCTCTGTGTGGACTCGGACCCACCGTCAGCTGGCCTGCAGACCCGACAACCCACCCGTCAGCAGGGACGCCCCGATGCCAACTGCCAGGGAGAACCTGAATCCTCTTGGCGCAGCTCGAGCGTGGTGAGAACAATCCGGGGAAAACTATACCAGAGGGGTGGCCCATAAGGACAAGGAAAGGGCGAGATTGGTCATCGTACCGTGCATCTGAGAGCAGTCATTGTACTGTGCTTCCGTGGCTTAACCATAGAGCTTTGATATGTGTATACTGTTTTTAGCTCTTTACTCTTAACAGATAATCTTTCTCCTCTCCAAAATTCATTCGGAGTTTAAAGAACACATCAGGGCAAGTCTGTTGCAGATAGAAACTGTAATAGAGCCTTAGTTTTACGCTTTACCCGGTTACTTTTTCCACTTTTTCCAACACCTGTTCCTAATGTCTCAGTCTATGGTTTAGGTAATGCTTAACAAGAAACAACCAGTTTCAAGTTCTCAAAAAGGAATGTAGCAAGTATAGTTTTTTGCCTTGAAGTTATTCCACATGCGAGAGTCTGCAGGTGCAATGAATAGCAAGATTGGTGGTATAGTTATCTTCAGTTAGCTGTTTTTCATCTCAGGATTAGCTAAATAGAAATGATAAAATTTATCAACTATATTACAGAGTAATTTCTTTTGCAGTTATATCCCCTCTAACTCAGTTGATCAGTCCTTAAACAGTAGCTGTAAGTGTACTGTTATTTCTTTATTTTTACCTGAGCAGTTAGGCAACATGAGGGGCAGGTGATAAGAAATTATGTCAAAGGCAAGTATATTGGTGCAATCCTACCTACATATGAAGACAGGTGTTTCTCTGAGCACTGTGGATGTGTGCCAGCTGGAAGATTTAGAAATACTTCCTAGCACCCCTATTGGCAACTTGCTTATAACGTGATTGCATACACCTTGCCCATTGAAAGAAAACTCAGATGTGCAGATGGGGAGGGGACTGCAAAAAGACACAACTAGTCCCTAGCCTGGGTGAACAGGAAACTTCAGGAGCAGCAATAAAGAAGCAGCCACTATAGAAGTCAAGTGAGTTGCACTCTTACGGTTCGTATATCCTAACCTGTCTTTTTAATCAATCAGAACTCTTTCCCATAATATCTTTCAATTGCTGACTATTCAGGTAACATAAAAAAAAATTTCCTCCTGTCATCTTTTTATGTTTTTCCCCCTCTCTGACTGTTTCTGATTCATAAGGCTTCAACAAGTTGTTGTTAGTAGCCTCCAGCTCCAGTTGCTTGCATTTCTGTTTAGCCTCCTCTTGGGCTAATGGCTTCCATTGTTTTGACTATTGCTGAGTAGATGATTTTTTAGTTATTCCTTAGTGAAAGTCACCAGAATTTCTTGCAGGTTTAATACGATTGGTAATGACACATGGATCAAAAGATGATTATGAAAGCCATCTCCATCAGAATACTTGTAGGTAGAATTCTGAACTCTGATTGTCCACAGAAATTCTAAGAGAAATACAACCATTTCTGTGTTTGTATTTCTGTGTGTGTGTGTGTACAGACATACACACACAACCTTTTACTAAACCCCTACTAACTCTGACAAAAAATATTCAAAATCATTTATTTTACCAAAATGTCACATGTATTTCTCAAAGGTCATTCAAATATCAAACTTCATTTGATTTGCATTTCCTAGGCCTTCACTTGTTAAGTACGAAGATATTTATATACCTGGTGCTTCCAAAATACACTGGAACACACATATTTGAGAGGCATCACAATTACTGTGCGAGTTCTGCATGATGTAAAGTGATAGGAATTCTGATATCAAAGAATGAAATTTCACAAATTAGAATAGTAGATTTAATCCTAACTTTGGACTATGTAAAATAGCTAGTTTTCATTTGCATTTCATACTATAATTTATGAAAGTATCACAAAAATCAGTGAATTTGTCCTTGCAATACTCTGTGAAATAAGATTTTTTTCATCAGTTAATGCAGCCATAGCAAAGGAAGATTATAGTGTTGAACATCCGAACGTTTTATGCCCCATCCAATTTGACTCAGAGATAGTCACTTAGTGCTGAGTACACTCGCTGTGGTGTTGCAATTTAAGACCCTAAGCGACTTTTTAAGGATAGTACTGAAGTTGTACTTCTTTCTGTTTCACACATTGTGGAACCTCTACGACTGCTTCTTGGTTTTCATCAGGATGAAACATGCAGAATTTTTCAGGCACACATGAACAAAGGAGCTCCAGAGTAGTCAATAGCAAGTAGTTATTTCATGCTTAAGTGAAAGAAACTCATGAAATGAGCCTCTTCTCTACACAGTTTGAAGATAAAACTGCATTTTATGGGCCTGATATTCCATTTTACCCAGAAATTCCATTCTGGGACCTGAATGCTTTCATAATGAAGTTTTCAGATACAATTCCATGAAAGATTTCGGTTTGACAAGCTGATCTTATGATTGATTAAAAAAAAGATACTGTCACAAAATTCTGAACCAGTTGCACATTTGAACTACTGGTGCCCCACAAAGCTGCCTATTGCTATCTACTCATAAAGGAGGAGAGCTTCTATTTCAAGTATTCTAGGACTTACAGACAAGGTTGGCTAGAAAATTCTGAGATTTTTCAAAATACAATCAATTTTTAGGCTTATAGAGGAGGTTATAGTTGCCAAGCTCGTCTTTGCAACCATGGGGATAAGAAAATTACTTCTTCCTCATCTTTTTTTAATGACAACTCAGATTCTCTGGTAATTGTGGGATTCCAGGAGATTAAGGAAAAACAAAACAGCTAGAGTTCACACAGTGTTAAAAGAGAAATCTTCACAAAGCTCTCTCCCCTCCTTTTGCCTCTGACAGAGGCACTTTAACCATGGAGTCACCTTCTAAATTTTTATGCAGCTGTCTACCTTCTATCACTGCTTCATTTTACATCTCAGCAGGCCTGACTATCCTGAAAAATACACATGCATAAAACCTGCAAGGAACAGAGGAAATATATAAGTAGGAGTGAAAAAGGAAAACGGAGCTCTCTGCACTCTTATCACACCTTTTAGCATCTATCAGTTTCAATTCTCTTGTGAGTCATTCACCCTTTCACTATGTAAAAGACCAAAGAGAAGCTGCAGTGATAGTAGTGTTCAAGATGAATATCAGGGAGGAAGGGACTCAGATGAAGCAATCCTCAAAAATCTCATGGGAGAAAGGTCACAGAGAAAAAGTAGAGATTAAATAGGAGCAGCATGGAGCAATCAGTCAGACAAGTTCCTGCATCAGAGTTGTCTTTGAATAATAAAAGGTAGGAAAGGAACCATAACAGGAAAAACACAAAGACAGCACTTTGTGAAGATGTTGATTTCCTGTGTTGCATTTACCCAGCAAACCCGAAAACATACTAAACTGTTGTTTTGCAAATAAAGCCAGATAGATAGGTTTTTGTTTAGGATCAGGTTAAAAAAAAAAAAAGAAAAGAAAGAAAGAGGGAGAGCGGAGGGGGAGGGAGAGGGGAGAGAGAGAGAAAGAGAAAGTGGTTTGTATGCTTTCCTAAAGGGCAGGGCATATTAGCTTGAGCCCATTGATAGATTTCCATAGCTAGATAGCTTCCATAGTGTCTTCAGCCAGTGAGCACAGGACAGTAGTAGAGTAGTCTGTCTGTGAGAGCTCATCATGAAGACAATCCCTGTGACCTGACCCACCATGAAATTACCATGAAATTACAGTTCTACGAAAGAAAGTTTTGCTGCTGACACTAAACACCATCAGCGGGTCATCACGCAAAAGTTCTCCAAGGAGAGGTGCAGAAGCTGAGGAGATTAAAAAAAAAAGTCTGCTTTTCCTTTTTGTTTTTGCCCTGTAGTTTGCCTGTGGCACTCAGTGCTGTTTTCATATATGCACGAAACAATGTTTTGAATAGTTGGGAGGGGAGAAGTAAGTCTTTCATTTAAAAAAAAAAAAAAAACAAAAAAAAAAAAAACCACTTTCTATGCCCTGTGTGTTCGGTAGGAAATGTGATGAGGCAAACTAGGAGACTGAAGAACAAAGTAATGATCAGGTGACAATGGCTGGTCACTTTAATTATCATTTTCAGATATTTTATTTATTTTTCTTTTCCCCTTCCAATGCTACAAAACTGAGCAGAGTTTTTAGGTGCCTGCCTTTTTAACTCCTCACTTCTTTTATAGAAAGCATGGAGGCCCCATCCTCTGAAAATCAGGCCTTTGTTTTATAGAAAGCATGGAGACTATCCTCTAAAAATCAGGCCTTATCAAAGTGTCTCTACTTAGATGCCTACACCACAGTTAGAGAGATGAGCTAGGTAGATTAATGCCTACTGTCACAGGTGAAAAATAATTTAAACTGTGAATGCTAACAGCTGGCAGATAATTGGGTATGTGTGTAAGTGGAGGTGAAAGCCCAAAACTGAACTTTTGAACTCTCAAGTGGAAGCCTGCTACTTGCTAGCTGCAAGGAGTATGGGCAGGTTATAAATTTTGATTAACACCTGGACTGAACAAAAGTGGCACATCCTGAATCCTCCAATTGACTACAAAACATGGGACAGAACCAGCAGTTAGGAGCCTGATCATTTGTTGTACTTCTGCACACAGATTAGCTAGATTGGGACAACTCGGGGCTAGTATCAGAAAAGAGAGGTTCCCACAAAGAAGAAGCCATCTCAGAAGGAAGAAGGGGACCAGGAAAAAAGAAGGTGAAGATCCTGGCTGGAGGAAAGAGCCTGGAAATGGCAAAGATCCTGGCAATCAGGGTACAGGAAGGCAAATGCTGAGGGATGTCCAGGGATCTTGGCGGTAATGTGTGGGCCTGCTAACTACAAGCATTGGCCAAGCATGAACCAGCACAACATCCTCCCCAGCCTTCCTGGACCAGCAGCAACATCCCTGCTGGGAAGGGAAGTCCAGACCTAGTGAACGTAGTGCTAGGCAGGAGTAAGTGAGTGTGTCAGAAAATCAAGGAGGGTGAAAGCTCTCATCTCCTTCGTTCTTAAATAAACCCCAGAATCCAGATCCATTACGGGTTGTTGCTTACTTTTTGACAGGTACTATACTAGTACAACAGCTAATTATTTTACAGCTTGAATGGTTATGTTTAGACTCATTAGCACTTACTGCAGTGACTGCAAGTAACTTTCCTCAGAAAAATACTGAATTATCCAAAACATCCAGGCATTTTATAATATAGCAAATTTAAAGTGTTGATATCTTGTAAAAAATAATTATTGTACTTTTTGTTGCTGTTTGAAATTTTAAATAAAGATTTTTTCCAAAAAATTATAATATATATATATGCGTGTGTGTGTATGTATATATATAGAGAGATAGATAGATAAAGGTTTTGTAACTTTTAGATTACTACCTCTTTTTTTTTTTTTTTCCACTTGTGCATCTTCTCAGCCAATCTGAAACTCTGCCGACCACTTTTCAAAGCTGCCTCTGTACATGTTTCCCAGCAGGCAGGCAGCTACTGAAATCTGCAAGTGAGAGCTCTCGCTCTCAGCTAACGGCTGCATGCTGACTACCTATAGCTTTCTGACCCTGTTTCCACAGAAACCACCAGCACATGTTAACTTTAAGCAATATTATTTGAATAATGGAATGTGTTCAACTTAAACAATATTGCTTTTGGTAAAGAAACTGCTGTTCTTTTGTTTTTAATTCTACATTATATGGCTCCCAGCCATGTCATGATTCTTTTTCACTCTGCTTCCTGTTTTTCTTAAATGGTAGCATTTGCATCGGCCATCTTAAACTAATTAGGTGATGCAGTATGTGGTCTGCCCCTAGTAATGTAAAAGTCTAAAGTTTCAAAAGAGGAAGGTAATTTTACATTACCTCTTACGTATTTTTGTATGGATAGAAAGATCAATGAAAAACAACCTGAGTAGTTATTTAAGGAAGAGAAGAAAGAAAGAGACCCCAAAGTGTCAGTCTTCTCATCTGCTGTTGCAGGCAAATGTGTCGTATAATCCCCCTTATAAACCAATTAAACTCTGTCTTAACTTACTTATTCTACCTTACTTATTCCCTCTTTGGGGAGGATGTTTAGAATCTAACTTCTGGCATGACCTTTCTTTAGAAAGGACTTTCTTTAGATTTCCATCCTTAGTTCATAGGTCCGCTTGTTCTTCTGATAATTGCATCTTTTAGGATTTATCGGTAGCAATGAGTTTTTCTCTTAGGGAAACCACATAGCTGAATATAGAGGCAGGTGAAGTTCTGCAAGCATACCACAATCACACTCATGTGATCACATCTTCATGTGTAACCATGTATTTATACCCATGCCAAAAGAGCTGTAAGTGATCACACCTCATTGCTCAATAGGCTATATTTGCACTCTCATTTCCTTTTCCCACCTTTCTGCCCTGCAAACAAATGTCATACAAGGAGTTGTGTATGGTGCCAGAATAATTCACATAACTCACAAATCTTTTATTTCTGTCGTCACTGAAGATCTGCCTACCTAAAGACTGGGTAGTGCTATCGAGCAGTGGTGCAATAATGCAGGGAGAGAATATGGTGCGTTCTGGAAAGCTGTGTGCAGCCCATGGATTACTGATATTTTAGTTATCCTCTTTCCTCTGGACACATACTCCCTTCTCAGATGGACAGTGACAATATCATCCCCACATTTATCATTCAGTTTAGCTAAATAAGCCAAATTAATTACATTCTATCTCATAACAGAGACTCTCCATTTATCTTCTCTTTCTAGTAACTTAATCTGTTCTAGATGAATTGATCTTTTGCTGAGTGAATGGGATCAGAACTGCACCTATCCTGCCAATGACATTTTTCTGGTGCTTCATGCAACGGCTTTAGTAGTTCTGATTTCAGTATTTTCTTGCTAATAGAGACTAGCAGCTCTGACAGCTGAGACCTCATTGTGTTGTTCGTGCCATTTTCATGCTTGCAATGTATGGTTAACTCACTCTAATCTGTGATTTTCTTCTTCTCTAATCTCAAGCTAACAAATTCCCATGTATAGGAAAAAAAATTCTTACTATTAGCTCCCAATAGATGATCTCACACTCTGAACTCTAGCTTTCCATACTGGTTTTGGTATTCCAATAATCCAAATCTTCTGATAAACTCTTACGATTTCCTTCTGAATCAATGACATATCTTCAGCAAGTTCCATTTCCATGAACCTACTCTTTGCTAACAAATTAACTGCAATATTATCATAAATAAGATTAGCCAGAATGGAAGAAAAAAAAAAAAAAACAGAATGATATTATGTGGTGAACTAGTCTAACTAGCCTTACCTGGAATCACAATAAAATGTTGAATGCTAATCTAATAAATGCATTTGAGTGTTATTAACATACAAATGAGAAGTCAGGAATGTTAGCATAGCTCACTGTATACTGCTGAAAAGTAGCATTTCTCTTACTATTAAAATGCGAAAAGCAATGTCACTGAACAGTGTCTGTTGGGGTATTATGCTTTGGTGGTTACTAACAAGATTTATGAGTAGGACTTTATAACCACTATGAGTCTATATTGAAGCAAGCAAACCAGAAGAAAAGAACTGTAGAGGGAGAAGAAGAATGTGTATGTCTTAGGGTAGAAGTACCTGAATACTGACATAAGAGGCAACTAGCAAATTCTGCAGTTCATACTACAAACCATCACTGGGTTCAAGACTGGGGAGAAATTAATAGAAATTATATAGCATATATCATATGCTATAAGCATGTGTCATAGCATAAATCATAGCATCTTATTTTCAAATATTTTCAAATATTTAATTTTGAATTAATTCAGTAAAACGTTGTGTTACTTATCTCCCTTTCTGTCTTGCTTTATGGTGAATAACTAGCGTCTTTGTTGTTATATTCTAAAGAGCTAGCTTTATAGAGCTACCTTCATTTCCCATAATGCAATGCAGATTTGCAAATCTCTGTAATCCACTGGGTTATGTTATAACAGGCATAAATATCTGGGGCTAAATTCATGCTAGTAAGGTAAACGATGGCCAGGTATGTTCCTGAGCATTGATAACAGCCAGCACAGAATGGCAGACAATGTGTCTGACCCTGATTAGCTTCACCAGGCCTGATCTAGACCCCAAACCATGGGCTGCCCCTGCCCTGCTGGCCCAGGGATCCCTCGTGGCTCCTAATGCTCTGGCACACAGGGAACCACCAGCTCACGCAGCACCTTGAAACTGACTCAATAGAGAGCATATTTTAGAACTTTAGCAAAGCTAAATGAAACATTTCAATTTTTTTTTATCTTTAAAATATATAAACAAAGCATAGTATATTTCTGAGATGATTTCTGAAGAGCCTTTATATGAAAAAGTCAACATGTCTACATTCCGTCTTGATAAGAGATTGAAAGAAAAACTTGAAATAACAGATTTGCTACAAGACTGTAATATTTTTCTCAACTCTACTTGTAGCTAGGGTTTAAAAGGCTAGAGAAAAACAAGAAAGTCTATCGATGATAAGACAGAAAATTTAGTAAAAAATCTAAGCTTCAGAGTATTATCTTCTGCAAATCAGAAGCTAAGGCTGATCGTGACCTGACTTGCATGGATATAAGCCATAAGCAATATTAAATGCGTGTTATATCATTCTCAGTACCCCAATCCATATTAGTCATGTAGTTAATTTTGTAGAAATATCATTAGAAATGATCACCAAAGCATGGAGATGCGTGTGTGACTTTTCTCTTCTTTTAGTCCTAAGGAATAGTGTCTTTTTGCTAGGAACCTAGGAAGAGTGTGCTCACAAGTCAACTGTTTCAGTCAAGCCACTTACCTCCTTCTGTATCTGGTGGCAAGATTTTCTCCATTTTTTTAATTTACTTCTCTTCATAATGTTTGTTTCTTAGCTGCTGTATCCTCCTAAAGGCTTCAGAACGCTAAGTCTCCTATTAAGAATACTTGATGTCGAGAGCAAACATAAAAGACTGGATCACTTCATATAACATAAGTATTTCATTTCATACTACTGATTGAACAAAGGAAAGGTATCTACTATTTCAGTAGCTGGAGCAGGTTGCCATTTAACAGAATAATGCTGTGTTCTAAATTAGGGGCCATATGAAGGATTTGAATAAACCCGTACTAACCACAAGTGCTCAGGCACACCTCAGAATTCTAAAGAAAAAACAGAGATGCCCATGACCAATGGGATATTAACATCTCCAGGAAGAAGAGAGACTGATCAAAGAGGTGCAATTACTCTGCTCAGACAAGATCCAAGATATGACAGATCGCCCAGAAGATGCGCATATCGATGCAAAGGACCCCTTTAATATGGAGAACCCCTTGCGTTGACAATAAAAAGGCCATCCTGCAGTCCAAAAATTAGAGTTTCCCTGCAGATTTCATTTAATGTGATGGGGCATAAGGAGCAAACAATCTCCGTAATAACAGGATCCTAAATTATTTAAGACTTTATAGACAATAACATCTTGAACGGTGCCCAGAGCAGAGCACCACTATGAAGTGTTCTCTACACTGTGTTGAAACTTTGATGAACAGCTACATTTAAATCCTGACTGCGTAACATTCTTATAGAGGGGAGGGATTAATTAGCATGGATTTTCACTGAGAAGGAATGAGAAGGAGGGGAAAAGTCTTGAAGGAAAGAGATACTCAAGAAGAAAAAAGCTGAAATTTTCTGTGAATACTATTTTTAGTTTTCTGATCGTCTAAACTTCAAGGATTTTTTTTTTCCCTTATAAATTTAATTGAGTGAAAAGAGATTGAGGGCAAGAAACCACAGGGAGAAGGAAAAGATTGTGAATGGAATTCTGTTGGGATGGGGAGGAACTCTAGAAATATGCTTAAGCTGTCAAGTGAAATCTTTGCACGCTTGCAAAGGTCTGTGAACCACTTTCTTGTTGTAGACCCCACTCAGGAACTGATTATATCCAAACTGAATGGAATATGTTTCAGTTTTTCTTGCCAAACAGAAAACAAGAAGAAAGAACAGTGCAACTTTGGACACAAATTGTTCCATCCAATCCACGGCATTTCAGTTTGGGCATTTTGTAAAACAGGCAGGGGGCAGAAGTTGTGGATTCATGAACCTTGAGGCAGCTGTCTTCACCTACTGTCCGTGTGATTACATCTATATGTGGGTCTCGAGCTGCATAAGGCTTGAAAACACCACAGTGGAGGCTCCCATGTTCAGGTTTAGCGTGTGGCTGGAGCACAGGGGCCTGCAAGTCCTTGAATCCTGTAGGGGAGGAAGTATAGAAATTGCTGAAGCTTTCACATTACTCAAGACCTCATCTATACATTGTGTTCAACCTAGATCCATCTCAATAAAGGAGTAATGGGACCCCTGAGGAAATTTTTCTCCCTATCCGAAAGCTATGAGGTTTGTTGTGCGTCATGTCTCTCACAATATTTTTGAGATAAAACATAATGTCCAGGGGATTAAAGAGGTAATGTAGAGTTTTATGGCCAAGTTTCGAGTTTATGTCTTTCTTAATAACATTCTTATTCAATAAATAATTAAATATCCACTGGGAAAGTGACCGGGACTTAAAACTCCCATTTTGTCATGTTTATATCATGTACTATCAGATGAAGCAATTGCTCTAATAATTCTTTCAAATATTCTCTATGAACTTAAAGAGTTCTAAAGGGGAGCGGCAGAGTTACCACCCAAGAATGTTACTTGCCTCTGTTACTTGTTGAAGTATGAATCTATTCTTTTCTTCTTTATAGCTTTGAATAAAATCCTTAGAGCTTTCTAATGAATGTCCTTTGCCTCAGAATACTGGAATTTTATGTTCTTCTATTAGGAGCTCTTCCACTATTTATACTCATGTTAAGAGTCACCAGTGTAGGCTGAAGACCCTGAGAACAGAGAATTTGCAACTTTCACATGCTGAACAAGTGTCTTAATCTCTGAGATAACTGATTAAAAGGATTTCCCTTCCTTTTGTTCCAACAGTGTGTACATCTACCCTGTATTATTATTATTGTTGTTGTTGTTGTTTTTAATTTTAGCTAATCATATTTATGATTCTGCATTGAATTTACAAGTTTTGGGATGACCAAGTTTTAGCAAATCTACTATTCACCCAGTTTTTCTCTGACTGTCTTTCTGAATGCCTAGTAAACCATCCTTATTAGCAATCTCTAAATTCATGTCTTTACAGTTAGTTCTGTTTATTTTCATCCTACTTCTATTTCAAGTGATCTATCTAGCAAAATTTCCTACAAAGGCACCAAAATCACATTCGCTCTAGACACACAAGTTTTGGTAAAATGATAATTGCTAGTAAAGGAAAGATGGAAAAGTAGGAGGTAAAAAACCAAAGCAGAGGCTAAGACATACAGTATCACCTTTGCAGCAATTCTAAGGGTTTAATTCAGATCTCTGAATGACAGGAGAAGTTGAGTCACTTTCCAAATTGTCTTTATCAGAGCCAAGTTCTTGCAGCTAGTATGTATCTCTGTCCTCTCCTCCATGCAGGCTGATATGGTATCAGCTTTTCCTCCATGCAGGCTCTTGCAGATCATCATGGGTTTACTTACCTTCTGCACAGCCAGTACAGTCCTGCATGTGAGTTTCTAGTAAATACAACAATAAATAACACTAATGAAATGTAAATATCTACTGCTAACAAGATGAATTGGGCTTACATCTATACGGCAAATAGCAAAAGAAAAAAATATATCTTCTTAAATGAGATCATATCAATTAAAGGAAAAGGAAAATTCAAAATTTTCCAATGATTACCAAGCTAAGAAATATACAAATACTTTGAATGACAGACTATAAAACTCTTGCCGCTTTAAAGCTCTTTTGAAGTAATTTTCATGTAGCTTGTCGGTAAAAATGTCCTCTTTCCATGAAGGCTTGTACCCCACTTTTTTTCCTCTTCCTCAGAGAACTTCCACAATATAGGGTTCAGAGTACAATCAAAGGATTACTCTCAGGTTTCTACCAAGAAGATGCAAATGAGACTTCAAGGCCCCCTATTGCTAGGTTCTGCATACACCTGTAGTAAAGATTTAAACTACAAGGCCCTGACCCTGCAAATACTTGCACAGCTGCTGCTTAACTTATGAATGTTAATAGTGTCTCTGAATTAGCTAGCAAAATCAGGCATGTGTGTAGGAGTCTGTGGGACTGAGGTCTGGTTTACCACAGCTCAGTGAAGCAAAAAGGGAAAATGTAAATGAAGATATACAACTTGATAAACTGCTATTATCTAATTAAATAACTTAGTCATTACTTTGCTATTAAACTCTTGGGGATAGAGACTGTGTTCTTGTCCTGTGTCTGTAGGACAGTGGCGTTCTGGTCAATAACAGGAATTTATATGTACTAACAGGCTAGTCATACAAAGAAAACTTTGAAGTTTCTTTGAAAAGAAGTAAATATTGGTAAATCAAATGATTTCTTAGACTAGAGCTGCTGAAATGTATTTTGTCCTACTATCAGACAAGATACAAATCACACTGATCCAAAGTATCTGTTTGCCATTTAAAGAATATGCCTACAAATGTATATAACAAGCAGTCTGCAGGATGAAAGCAGAGGTTCATTTTATGAAAGATAGTTAAAAATATCAAATAAAACTCACATTGTGAAAATTAGATTAGTAAAAGTCAAACACTGGTCAGAACTGGAAATCTAATCATTGGGAAACAATCCGTTCTTGCAGTGTAGCACTATTTAACCATCCATACCATTTATTCCACAACATTTTTATCTTACTGGAATGTGAAGGCCTCCAAAATATTCTTTCAATCTTTTCAGTAAAATCTGTACTACACTTGGTCAGTGTGGCTTGGTGGTTTTACAGGAGAAACAATACCTAGCAAGTCTTTTGTGGTTCGGCAAAGAAAATAACAGTATCATCTTTGGTTATGCTATTGTTTGTTTTACTGATTTTATTCATTTTTTCAGATGAGGAGAGTTGTCAAAGAAGCTGAAGTGGTGGATCAGACAGTTCTACAGTCTAATGATTTGGACATTTTCATAGGGAATGGAAATTATCTTCAACCAAGAAAGGTCTAGAGCCATTATCTTCTCCTAGAGCCATTATCTTCTCCTTTGTAGACATATGTTCAAGCCACCAGAACAGCACCAGCTAAAAGCAGTGTGTCTATTTTTCTTCTGGCAGGCATGTTTCAAAACCAAAATAATGAACTTGTTCTCCCCTTTCATGGTCGGTTCTTTGGAAGAATAACTATAGTCATTTATCTTCCAGAAAGAAAATTGGGCTTAGGACTTTAGAGAGGACTTAAATGCATCTCTGAAAATTTACCATGCTCCAGATAAAAAATGTAGCTTGGAGCTCTTCCCATACTTAGAGCTTCCAAAATAGCTAGCGGTGAAGAGTTCAGTGTGGGAATGGATCAGATCATCCTTCTGAGACAACTAACTCTTCTCCTATCCTGTGCAAAAGGCTATGTGCCTAGCTCTAAAGGGAAGTAGAGTTCATCTTTTGCAGTCTGCCACTTACAAGCATTTACATATCCTATAATATTTATTGCTGGATTGCAACAACAACAGCAACGAAAAACTATGCAGATATGCACAGAAGAACTGGCTGAAATTCAGTGTTTACATTTTCCAAGAAATGCCAAGGTTAAAAAAAAAAAAAAAAAGAGAGGTTTTGCACTATACAGCAATATTTATTTATGTTAATATAGCAATAAAGAAATTTTTCAAAATTATTTCATTTAAGTTCATTCAAATACTGTCTTTTCATAAAACTGTGACATCGTGATATGGTTTTGACCTTTTATAATAGATGATTCGCTCAGATGTAAACTGAGCCCAACTCTTTGCTATACACAATAAGTAGATTCCCAAGCAAAAAGGCTCGGAGTTCTGTTCTGATGCATTAAGTGTTCTGACACATGCAATATTCTGATTTGGATGAAATAACACTTTCTGATGAAAAAATATTTCATGTTTTATAAAGCTCTAGTTCTAAGGATTTTATTCCTTAGATATTTTCCTGCTCTGTTGAGTATGAAGTTGTTTGTTTCTTGCAGGAAAGAAAGACAAAAGTACGTTTATACCTTGAAATTAAAACAATGTTGGTATATTGCTTTATAGATTATATATTTTTTTTTCCTTGAACTGCTAGAAAATAACTTTCAATCGATGTAACCTGCATGCTATTGGGAAGTTTTTTTGTTTTATTTTTATTTTTTTAATGATAAGAATAGCCATATTAATACATTAGAATCCTGTATTTTCTCATATTTTCAGTGTTGGTGTATCAGAGCCCTTTTTTTTTATTTTAGACTAATGCCACTTTGTACCATCTGGCAATGAAAATGAGTATAAAATATATCATTCCAATTCATACACACGTACTTTGAGGCTGCTGAACATAATAGGAAGACATAAATCAGCTTACCTTAGATGATACTCAAGTACTTATTATTTATATCATGTAAAACATCCTGAGTTTGTATTTTTTAGGCAGAAATCTTCCCTGAAGTAAAGAAAAATGATCTCCTCCTGAAAGTTATTCTGGGTTGAGTGCCATAAAAATGGCAGCTGCCAGTAAATGTGTGTCAGCTGTCTATTTTGAAAATAATACACCTGATGGTACTGAAATAGATCAAACATTTTAGCAGTGATATATCTTTGTTATTGTCATGCTTCAGTTTAGGCATGTAAATATAGGCACAGTGAGGAGAAATGCAAGAAGTGATGAACAAATACTGAGAGTAGAGCTTTTACTTTTCCAAGGAGTGGGACATGAATCAGGATGGCAGTGTTTCTTTACTTTCACGTCATAGTCAAGCAGGAGCTAGTTTGAAGATCTGCACTGCAAGCGGCTGAGAGCTCATGAAAAATAATAAGCTCCTCCTCTGCTTTATAATACTCTAAGATTTTTTTATATTTCTTGGAGGGATATAAAAATATATTGATTAGAATAAACTTATGTTGAGAAAGTTACTTCAGCCTCAGATATATTTTATGGAGAGTAAGAAAAGGTATTTTTCTGAAAGTAGCATTAGCTCAATAGTTAAGGATTTCTCTTAGCTTTTAGGAGGATGAGGTTTAAATCCTAGCTCTTCTGACTTGGATGTGGAATTTGAACTTGGAGATTTAATGTGCTGCGTGATGCTCGCTCTCCTCTGTGAAAAGTCAAGTTTCTAATTACCAAAATGAATGTTAAGCTATTTTTGCAATTGAAATACATCCAGGGAGTTCCTATGATTAGGGAACAGCCAGAACTTGAATATGGGCCTTCCAAAGTCCACAGGAGTTGTAACCACTCCCAGTATCTTGTTGGCTAGTTCAAGACAAAATATTCAATTTATTTTGGACTAACCTCCCCCCTAAAAGAAGGCTAAAAACACTCCTCTTGTTTTCATTCCACAAAAGAATGTAAGCAACTTTCAAAACCCTGAAGATTCATGTGAAATAGAGTTCTTATTTTCTGGATAGCCCTATGGCCAATGAGCAGCAGCTACCCATTAACAAGTGCAAAGTCTTTTTTAGTTCTTCTAGGATGTACTGATTGAGACAATGAAGGTTTAGAACGGTGACTTGTCATTTACGCATTCTCCTACTGAGTGCCGTGTCACAGCACTAGGCTTTACTAACACCATATGTTATCCCTGCAGGTTAATTTTACATTCAGGGAATAGAGAAGTAGTGATAATTATGAATCATATAGAAGGATGAAAAACATAAATATGTAACTTACGGAGCTGTGAAAAGTGAGAATAAGACAAATAAAATGTGTAAGTGTTGCAATCAGAATGTGTCTGGAAATAGAATGAATTTCAGAAAGAGCATGTAAAATATAGTAACACACACAGGTCAAATGTTAACATTAAAGTGGGTTGGCAAGTAAAGGAATGCAACAGAGTAAACCTTGGTTAATTTGAAATGTTATGCAAGGTACTATACATTTTATAGCAAGGATCGTGCTCTGCCCAGAAGGCTTGCAGTGCTAATAAGCAAAACAAGCAAAGATCCGGAATTAAAGCTCGGAGAGATCAAGACCAGAGGGTGCTGTTGTTTCTGAGAGTTAAAAGGAAGACCAGGAGGACATGAAGGTGCTCGATCCTTCTTGAGAAGATGTAGGACAGGCTGGGCTGTGCTCTCAAATCATTGTCCTACATAGTGGAAGGAGCTCAACCGAGGGGATGCTGCATAGTACCATCTTACCATCCTGATTCTCTGAACTGTTTAAATCCTCCCAAAGCTCATGAGCCTAGAGGTCCCAGCTTTTCATTAAACCCAGTTCTCTGGGTTTAACATTTTCTCTGTATTCTCTAACAAAGCTCCTCTGAATTGAACCCTCCACTCTTCTTGTGCTTCACCTGTGTTTCCAGATTTGTCCAAAGTCCCTAAAATTCCACTCAAAAGCTGTTTCTTTTTACCATCAACTTACCACAGAGCACTCAAGTCTTTAAACCCCCTCCTTCCCAAGGAGTTTAGCATTTGATATCCAAGGCCCTTGGTCACAGCTCTCATTCCCACATGGCATTCGTATTGTCAGTTCTCGTGACTTTAAAAACTGTGGCTATATTGTAGTCTCCATCCCATTAGTTAACAAGACCTTTTGCTGCCCTCCCTGCTTGGCTGCTGGAGTCAGGCAAGTCCCAGTCCCTTCGGCAGTAAAAAAAGGACTGTTTCTTGCATTTGGTGAGGATTTCAAAATCCGGGATGCTGATGCTAGTTATTAAATCTACCTGAACAGGAGTTTGGAGAAGGAATTGGCTGTTATCTTTGAAAAAAACATTGATTTACTAGAAAATAAGCAAAATGTCTTAAGCTGATGCCACGGTCAAAAGACTGAAGCTTGATCATCATTGGCTTCTCCTTCCCCTGTCTTGTGAATGGGCCAGAACTAAGGGGAACTGGTTTTGTTCTGAGCTAATTGCACATTCATGGTTTTTACTTCCAGCACTGGAGCACAAAGGTTAAAATGTGAAAAAGGGAGGAAGAAGGTAGGGAACCATGTACAGTGATTATCCTCAGCATTCATGAGAGAAAGAAGCAGCTGACACTTTAAAAATAGTATATTATGCTTCATGAATTAGTTATTGTTACTGTGTTCATTTGTCTGGTAAGAGTTTTCTTTACTTTCTTAACTGAAATACTGCTTTTTGGCCATTTGATTCACATTGGTCAGCGTGAAAAATTAGCTCTTAGAACACCAGAACGTTTAGTACAACTTTCCTAAGTGTTTTTGTAGTAATCTTTAAAATTTGAATCAATTCTTGTTGCTGCCAATTAAGATCTGGCAGAAGAGTTACACAGGGAAAACAGTGCATGTGAGATAAGAGTCCGTGGAGAAAATAGAGAGTAAGCTAACACCTCTTGCGTCTCAATCTTACCTTAACTCCCAGACTCCAGGTTCTCATGGTTAGCAGATGTGGATACTGCTATGTAAGTCATAGTTTCTGTAGTTTTACAAGTGCCCTTTCCTTCTACTATTAATGTCTTCTTTACTGTCTGGGATGCGAAAGAACTGAAATAAGGGATGGGGAGTATCAGTAGTAAAACTGACCTGCACAGGCTGTTGAATAAACAGCTGAAAAAAATGAAATGATTTTTTAGATTTTTTTTTTTTTAGACCTGCAGGGGTGCATAATTATCCGATGGAAAACTAAAGCACTATCTAGTAAATCTTCTATCATCTGATGACATTTTAGCTTATGTACCTCTACACTATTTTACGTTTGTATTTCTGTAGTACTTTAGTTAGGCTATATTGTTTCACAATGGGGAAATACATCAAGGTTTGAAAAGGCCAAGAGTCTATTAATTCGAGTGAGACTGCCTCCCTTTTCTAATACCAGATCCATAAGCCATGTTGGCATAAATAGGGAAAAATCTGACAAAAGTACCACTGGGACTTAATTACATTTCTGGAGTGGCTCCATGTTATAGCTCACAAAGAACATCATTGACTACTTTTCGTTTTTAATGAAAAATAGCCATGTTTTCTGCCAGGGTCAGAGAGCTCACTCCAGTTAATTAACTAATGATTCCTGTGATGCTGATTTTTCAGCTATAAAGTGTTATCTGACTGAGGTACTCCCCCTTAGCCCCAAAGTTTCTCAGGAAACGGGTGCAAGAGTGACTGCAGGCAACACTTCAATTCCCTTAATCCTAAACAAAAAACCACGCTTTCCTTCTCGCTTCTTGTAGGTGAGAACAATTTACAAGCAGCCCTCTCTTGTACCAACCAATATCAAAGGGTAGTCCCAAAGGTGGGGAAAAGATTGCTTAGCCTGCCAGATGTGTTTAATTCCAAACAGCCTGCACTCAGTTAACTTTTGCTGAGCTGATGGCAGCGTTTCCCTGGAATTTACCTACATTGTTTGCAGGTATGGGACCTTGAAAAAAGAGAGATCCCTCGGTCAAGGGCAGACGTATCCCAAAACTCTGGTAGCTGAAATATCACCAAAAAAAGATTTGGTCCAAAATGAAATCCAAGTATATATCATTTTGGATGGGAGAATGTAGTTTATTCACATCATTTTGAAATGAAATGAACAAAAATAAACTGCTACTGCATCAGTTGATCTCAAATGGTTGTTTCATTCATATTTGGAAAACTGAAATTTTTTTTTCTTTCAATTTGAAAAAATGAAAAATGCCATTTCAAGGTAAACAAAAAACGTTTCATTGCAAGTGTCAAAATGAAATATTTAGATGTTACTTACAAAGCAAAATATTAAAATGAAGTATATTTACAAGATTTAGAAAACTTTTGCTCCCATTTTTGGCCCCAAAGAATTCCCTGATTGTGCCAATAATTTAACTACCTCTAAAATACATTTTTGAGACCAAATTGCCATTGATTAAAAAATATGTGCAGGTCTATGCATAGGGCAGAAATTAGACTCCACAGAAGCAGAGAACTTTTACTCTATAATATAGTGTTTTGTTTTGTCCTGTTTTGTTTTGTTTCATTTTATAGCTGGTACTGTAAACATCTAATAATTAAGAAAATTTCTCTTGATTTTTTTCTAATCTGTCTGTTCCACTGATCTTTCCCAGATAGTATTCCCTTGTTAGGGAACCCAGGGATTAATATTTTATTTCATATTATTTGCTGCTACTCTTCATAGCAATGGCAATGGTCTAGATCCATAGAAGTAGTTCATTTTGTTTAGGATTCTACAAAAAAAAAAAAAAAATCTTTGCTTCTATGACAATTGCCACTCAGAGCTCATTCTGTGTTTTCCTACTGTTTCTAGAGGTGTAGGATATGCCCCTTTTAAAGCCTGTTACTACTATGTTAATCTTTATGGGGAACTCAGTAGCCATTCAGAACCAAGCAGGTTGCATGATGCCCAGTACACAGATTTTCTCAAAGGTGCTTTAGTTTGGCAAAGCACCTAGTTACCAGTCTGCCTTACCAAAAATCCAGTGCATGATTATAATCTTCCTTGCAAAATTTACCTTCAAGTGCAAGAATTCTCAAAAATCTCACACAAAGACAATGATTCTGTTTTAACCACAGCTTCAGCCCTAGCAAAAGATCATGAAACCACTGTACTCTAAAGGGATTTAGCTGTTGGTGTACTCTCCTTTCCTCCAATGATACCGAGGCAAGAATAAAGTGAGAATAATTTTAATAGCCACAGATTGCCCTAGTTTGCATTAGGGGCTGTGTCTTTAGTCGGTCCGAATTAGTTTCACTATTACCATTTAAGAGAGTGAAACAATATCTTTCTTTTGCTTTGCAGTTGTGCAGAACTATCTGAACTCCATATCCATGGCAGGAGGGAAAAGTCATTAAGGAAAGGATTAATTCTGAGAAATGGCAAATTGAATTATTGATTAAGAGTTTAGCTGATACTTCTCCTTATTCAAAAAAAAAAAAAAAAAGTCTGCTTTTGGAATGCTTTCAAAAAGTTAGAAATCCCCTTTCCATTACATGAAGGAAACTTTGTATAAATAGTGTATAAGAAGTCTTACATTTTAGCATGTATAATTGTCATAGATTGCATGCAATGCTTAGTCCTCAGGAATTGGATGTTATCGATTCTGTGTTGTACAACATAAACCTCCACAATGGGCCTTTAAAGCAGATAAAGGTTTTTGTTTCATTTTGTATTTCTTTCCGTTACACTTAAAATAATTCTTAAAAGGGTCCTTGTCCTACACTGTTTAGTTTTTGCTGCAACTCCAAGATTCCCAGGCTACAGAGTTTTCTGAAGAAAGTATTCCTTTGCTTAAGAACTATGCCAGAACAGAATTTCAAGCAAAACATCTATATAATACAATACCCCAGTATAAAAGGGAAGGTACTGAACCAATTTATTCATATTCGTAATTCTTTTACTAAACCTGTATCTAACTTTAAGTTTCTGTGATGTCAATAGGGAACTGTGAACTATCAGTTAAAACAAGTCCTTTCAAAACTCCTGTAGGAACACAGGTCCAGCTTGGAACGGCACAGAGCTTTGCATATGAATTGTCATAATTGACATGAGCTTCAGGGAACTGGCAGCCTAGGAAACAACACAAAATAAATTAAATACCTTAGAAAAGCAAACTTATATGATGTGAGAACTGTCTTTCCAGCTGTGTGTTCAGCATAAAATTCTCCAGGAATCACATTCACCCTCAGGTAGAGTAATAATGCAAAGACTACACCCCGAGGAAGCTCCCCAGCAGTCCTCACAACAGGGCTTAGGTAAAAATTAGCAGGAGCTGGTTCCTTGACCTGGTCCTCTGCTTAATACTGCACGTTGCTTCACTTCTTAACTGTCCAATGAACTCATGAATAGTCCATGAGATATAAAATTTTAAAATGAAGAGAACAAGACTGTTGTTAGGGATAAACTCAAGTTATTTAAAAGAATAATTGACTAGTCTAAGCTTGTCATCTAAACTAGTTTAAGCTGTTTATAATAAAGAAGTGAGGGCTACTGGAAGGGATTCATTCTGCACAAAATCAGTGCCTAATGAAAGCATATTGGGTGATGTCTGTGACTTCCCATCAGCTACAAATGGACCCTAGAAAATAAATTTAGACTAGACATTATTACACTTATTATTTTAGATAGCTGAAGTTAGATGATACTAAACTTACCATAAATGTAGGGAGTAGACAGCTTCTGGAGAATAAAAATCCTTTTAGTTCAGTATAATAGGATTGAATTGATTCAATCTGATCTGTTTCTAAACCAATCTATCTCTGCACAAAAGTCATGTGTAGACAATACTAGACAAAGACAGAGCTGTGCCTGCAATCTAAGGTTGCTAGAATTTTACCTCTGTAAAATATATTTCTAGGAGTAGTAGATCGAGCCTGGGATGTAAGAATACTAATTACCCTGCAGAAAATGTGTGACAAATTTAGCTGACTGGAAAGCGACTTACTTTTCTTTTCTAGGGAATTCAGAGATTTTCTTGTTCTGCTGCAGAACATACTTAGAGGGGAGCAACCAGATGTGCTGTTAAGGAAGTGTGAGTGTGAGGGGAAAGATTGTGTAAGACCTTTGAAAAGCCAGTAACTAT